>NW_028142246.1:0-115755 GCF_055691185.1 Crinia signifera | reverse complement strand
TCTTCCGCTTTGGGGGCCAGCAACAGTTGCCAGGGCAACCCTGGGCATGGCAGGGGCTTTAAGGGGGCCTGGATCCGCCCACTTCCGCTTTGGGGGCCAGCAACAGTTGCCGGGGCAACCCTTGGCATGGCAGGGGGCTTTAAGGGGGCCTGAACCCGCCCACTTCCGCTTTGGGGGCCAGCAACAGTTGCCAGGGCAACCCTGGGCATGGCAGGTGGCCTTAAAGGGGCCTGGACCCGCCCACTTCCGCTTTGGGGGTCAGAAACAGTTGCCAGGGCAACCCTGGGCATGGCAGGGGGCTTAAGGGGGCCTGGACCCGCCCACTTCCGCTTTGGGGGCCAGCAACAGTTGCCAGGGCAACCCTGGGCATGGCAGGGGGCTTTAAGGGGGCCTGGACCCGCCCACTTCCGCTTTGGGGGCCAGCAACAGTTGCCAGGGCAACCCTGGGCATGGCAGGGGGCTTAAGGGGGCCTGGACCCGCCCACTTCCGCTTTGGGGGCCAGCAACAGTTGCCAGGGCAACCCTGGGCATGGCAGGGGGCTCAAGGGGGCCTGGACCCGCCCACTTCCGCTTTGGGGGCCAGCAACAGTTGCCAGGGTTGCCCTGGCAACTGTTGCTGGCCCCCAAACCGGAAGTGGGCGGGTCCAGGCCCCCTTAAGCCCCCTGCCATGCCCAGGGTTGCCCTGGCAACTGTTGCTGGCCCCCAAAGCGGAAGTGGGCGGGTCCAGGCCCCCTTAAAGCCCCCTGCCATGCCCAAGGTTGCCCTGGCAACTGTTGCTGGCCCCCAAAGCGGAAGTGTGCGGGTCCAGGCCCCCTTAAAGCCCCCTGCCATGCCAAGGGTTGCCCCGGCAACTGTTGCTGGCCCCCAAAGCGGAAGTGGGCGGGTCCAGGCCCCCTTAAGCCCCCTGCCATGCCCAGGGTAGCCCTGGCAACTGTTGTTGGCCCCCAAAGCGGAAGTGGGCGGGTCCAGGCCCCCTTGAGCCCCCTGCCATGCCCAGGGTTGCCCTGGCAACTGTTGCTGGCCCCCAAAGCGGAAGTGGGCGGGTCCAGGCCCCCTTAAAGCCCCCTGCCATGCCCAGGGTTGCCCTGGCAACTGTTGCTGGCCCCCAAAGCGGAAGTGGGCGGGTCCAGGCCCCCTTAAAGCCCCCTGCCATGCCCAGGGTTGCCCTGGCAACTGTCTCTTGCCCCCAAAGCGGAAGTGGGCGGGTCCAGGCCCCCTTAAAGCCCCCTGCCATGCCCAGGGTTGCTCTGGCAACTGTTGCTGGCCCCCAAAGCGGAAGTGGGCGGGTCCAGGCCCCCTTAAAGCCCCCTGCCATGCCCAGGGTTGCCCTGGCAACTGTTGCTGGCCCCAAAAGCGGAAGTGGGCGGGTCCAGGCCCCCTTAAAGCCCCCTGCCATGCCCAGGGTTGCCCCGGCAACTGTTGCTGGCCCCCAAAGCGGAAGTGGGCGGGTCCAGGCCCCCAAAAGCCCGCTGCCATGCCCAGGGTTGCCCTGGCAACTGTTGCTGGCCCCCAAACCGGAAGTGGGCGGGTCCATGCCCCCTTAAAGCCCCCTGCCATGCCCAGGGTTGCCCTGGCAACTGTTGCTGGCCCCCAAAGCGGAAGTGTGCGGGTCCAGGCCCCCTTAAAGCCCCCTGCCATGCCCAGGGTTGCCCTGGCAACTGTTGCTGGCCCCCAAACCGGAAGTGGGCGGGTCCAGGCCCCCTTAAAGCCCCCTGCCATGCCCAGGGTTGCCCTGGCAAGTGTTGCTGGCCCCCAAAGCGGAAGTGGGCGGGTCCAGGCCCCCTTGAGCCCCCTGCCATGCCCAGGGTTGCCCTGGCAACTGTTGCTGGCCCCCAAAGCGGAAGTGGGCGGGTCCAGGCCCCCTTAAGCCCCTGCCATGCCCAGGGTTGCCCTGGCAACTGTTGCTGGCCCCCAAAGCGGAAGTGGGCGGGTCCAGGCCCCCTTAAAGCCCCCTGCCATGCCCAGGGTTGCCCTGGCAACTGTTGCTGGCCCCCAAAGCGGAAGTGGGCGGGTCCAGGCCCCCTTAAAGCCCCCTGCCATGCCCAGGGTTGCCCCGGCAACTGTTGCTGGCCCCCAAAGCGGAAGTGGGCGGGTCCAGGCCCCCTAAAGCCCGCTGCCATGCCCAGGGTTGCCCTGGCAACTGTTGCTGGCCCCCAAACCGGAAGTGGGCGGGTCCAGGCCCCCTTAAAGCCCCCTGCCATGCCCAGGGTTGCCCTGGCAACTGTTGCTGGCCCCCAAAGCGGAAGTGTGCGGGTCCAGGCCCCCTTAAAGCCCCCTGCCATGCCAAGGGTTGCCCCGGCAACTGTTGCTGGCCCCCAAAGCGGAAGTGGGCGGGTCCAGGCCCCCTTAAGCCCCCTGCCATGCCCAGGGTAGCCCTGGCAACTGTTGTTGGCCCCCAAAGCGGAAGTGGGCAGGTCCAGGCCCCTTAAAGCCCCCTGCCATGCCCAGGGTTGCCCTGGCAACTGTTGCTGGCCCCCAAAGCGGAAGTGGGCGGGTCCAGGCCCCCTTAAAGCCCCCTGCCATGCCCAGGGTTGCCCTGGCAACTGTTGGCTGCCCCCAAAGCGGGAAGTGGGCGGGTCCAGGCCCCCTTAAAGCCCCCTGCCATGCCCAGGGTTGCCCTGGCAACTGTTGCTGGCCCACAAAGCGGAAAAGGGCGGGTCCAGGCCCCCTTAAAGCCGACTTGCATGCCCAGGGTTGCCCTGGCAACTGTTGCTGGCCCCCAAAGCGGAAGTGGGCGGGTCCAGGCCCCCTTAACGCCCCCTGCCATGCCCATGGTTGCCCTGTCAACTGTTGCTGGCCCCAATGTGGAATTTGCGGGTCCAGGCCCCCTAAAGCCCGCTGCCATGCCCAGGGTTGCCCTGGCAACTGTTGCTGGCCCCCAAAGCGGAAGTGTGCGGGTCCAGGCCCCCTTAAAGCCCCCTGCCATGCCCAGGGTTGCCATGGCAACTGTTGCTGGCCCCCAAAGCGGAAGTGGGCGGGTCCAGGCCCCATTGAGCACCCTGCCATGCCCAGGGTTGGGCATAGCAGGGGGCTTTAAGGGGGCCTGGACCCGCCCACTTTCGGTTTGGGGGCCAGCAACAGTTGCCAGGGCAACCCTGGGCATGGCAGCGGGCTTTAGGGGGCCTGGACCCGCCCACTTCCGCTTTGGGGGCCAGCAACAGTTGCCGGGGCAACCCTGGGCATGGCAGGGGGCTTTAAGGGGGCCTGGACCCGCCCACTTCCGCTTTGGGGGCCAGCAACAGTTGCCAGGGCAACCCTGGGCATGGCAGGGGGCTTTAAGGGGGCCTGGACCCGCCCACTTCCGCTTTGGGGGCCAGCAACAGTTGCCAGAGCAACCCTGGGCATGGCAGGGGCTTTAAGGGGGCCTGGACCCGCCCACTTCCGCTTTGGGGGCAAGAGACAGTTGCCAGGGCAACCCTGGGCATGGCAGGGGGCTTTAAGGGGGCCTGGACCCGCCCACTTCCGCTTTGGGGGCAAGAAACAGTTGCCAGGGCAACCCTGGGCATGGCAGGGGGCTTAAGGGGGCCTGGACCCGCCCACTTCCGCTTTGGGGGCCAGAAACAGTTGCCAGGGCAACCCTGGGCATGGCAGGGGGCTTAAGGGGGCCTGGACCCGCCCACTTCCGCTTTGGGGGCCAGCAACAGTTGCCAGGGCAACCCTGGGCATGGCAGCGGGCTTTAGGGGGCCTGGACCCACCCACTTCCGCTTTGGGGGCCAGCAACAGTTGCCGGGGCAACCCTGGGCATGGCAGGGGGCTTTAAGGGGGCCTGGACCCGCCCACTTCCGCTTTGGGGGCCAGCAACAGTTGCCAGGGCAACCCTGGGCATGGCAGGGTGCTCAATGGGGCCTGGACCCGCCCACTTCCGCTTTGGGGGCCAGCAACAGTTGCCATGGCAACCCTGGGCATGGCAGGGGGCTTAAGGGGGCCTGGACCCGCCCACTTCCGCTTTGGGGGCCAGCAACAGTTGCCAGGGCAACCCTGGGCATGGCAGGGGGCTTAAGGGGGCCTGGACCCGCCCACTTCCGCTTTGGGGGCCAGCAACAGTTGCCGGGGCAACCCTGGGCATGGCAGGGGGCTTTAAGGGGGCCTGGACCCGCACACTTCCGCTTTGGGGGCCAGCAACAGTTGCCAGGGCAACCCTGGGCATGGCAGGGGGCTTTAAGGGGGCCTGGACCCGCCCACTTCCGGTTTGGAGGCCAGCAACAGTTGCCAGGGCAACCCTGGGCATGGCAGCGGGCTTTAGGGGGCCTGGACCCGCCCACTTCCGCTTTGGGGGCCAGCAACAGTTGCCGGGGCAACCCTGGGCATGGCAGGGGGCTTTAAGGGGGCCTGGACCCGCCCACTTCCGCTTTGGGGGCCAGCAACAGTTGCCAGGGCAACTTTGGGCATGGCAGGGGGCTTTAAGGGGGCCTGGACCCGCCCACTTCCGCTTTGGGGGCCAGCAACAGTTGCCAGGGCAACCCTGGGCATGGCAGGGGGCTTAAGGGGGCCTGGACCCGCCCACTTCCGCTTTGGGGGCCAGCAACAGTTGCCAGGGCAACCCTGGGCATGGCAGGGGGCTCAAGGGGGCCTGGACCCGCCCACTTCCGCTTTGGGGGCCAGCAACAGTTGCCAGGGCAACCCTGGGCATGGCAGGGGGCTTTAAGGGGGCCTGGACCCGCCCACTTCCGCTTTGGGGGCCAGCAACAGTTGCCAGGGCAACCCTGGGCATAGAAGGGGGCTTTAAGGGGGCCTGGACCCGCCCACTTCCGCTTTGGGGGCCAGCAACAGTTGCCAGGGCAACCCTGGGCATGGCAGGGGGCTTAAGGGGGCCTGGACCCGCCCACTTCCGCTTTGGGGGCCAGCAACAGTTGCCAGGGCAACCCTGGGCATGGCAGGGGGCTTTAAGGGGGCCTGGACCCGCCCACTTCCGCTTTGGGGGCCAGCAACAGTTGCCAGGGCAACCCTGGGCATGGCAGGGGGCTTTAAGGGGGCCTGGACCCGCCCACTTTCGCTTTGGGGGCCAGCAACAGTTGCCAGGGCAACCCTGGGCATGGCAGGGGGCTTAAGGGGGCCTGGACCCGCCCACTTCCGCTTTGGGTGCCAGCAACAGTTGCCAGGGCAACCCTGGGCATGGCAGGGGGCTTTTAGGGGGCCTGGACCCGCCCACTTCCGCTTTGGGGGCCAGCAACAGTTGCCAGGGCAACCCTGGGCATGGCAGAGGGCTTTAAGGGGGCCTGGACCCGCCCACTTCCGCTTTGGGGGCCAGCAACAGTTGCCAGGGCAACCCTGGGCATGGCAGGGGGCTTTGAGGGGGCCTGGACCCGCCCACTTCCGCTTTGGGGGCCAGCAACAGTTGCCAGGGCAACCCTGGGCATGGCAGGGGGCTTAAGGGGGCCTGGACCCGCCCACTTCCGCTTTGGGGGCCAGCAACAGTTGCCAGGGCAACCCTGGGCATGGCAGGGGGCTTTAAGGGGGCCTGGACCCGCCCACTTCCGCTTTGGGGGCCAGCAACAGTTGCCAGGGCAACCCTGGGCATGGCAGGGGGCTTTAAGGGGGCCTGGACCCGCCCACTTCCGCTTTGGGGGCCAGCAACAGTTGCCAGGGCAACCCTGGGCATGGCAGGGGGCTTAAGGGGGCCTGGACCCGCCCACTTCCGCTTTGGGGGCCAGCAACAGTTGCCAGGGCAACCCTGGGCATGGCAGGGGGCTTAAGGGGGCCTGGACCCACCCACTTCCGCTTTGGGGGCCAGCAACAGTTGCCAGGGCAACCCTGGGCATGGCAGGGGGCTTTAAGGGGTCCTGGATCCGCCCACTTCCGCTTTGGGGGCCAGCAACAGTTGCCAGGGCAACCCTGGGCATGGCAGGGAGCTTAAGGGGGCCTGGACCCGCCTACTTCCGCTTTGGGTGCCAGCAACAGTTGCCAGGGCAACCCTGGGCATGGCAGGGGGCTTAAGGGGGCCTGGACCCGCCCACTTCCGCTTTGGGGGCCAGCAACAGTTGCCAGAGCAACCCTGGGCATGGCAGGGGGCTTTAAGGGGGCCTGGACCCGCCCACTTCCGCTTTGGGGGCAAGAGACAGTTGCCAGGGCAACCCTGGGCATGGCAGGGGGCTTTAAGGGGGCCTGGACCCGCCCACTTCCGCTTTGGGGGCCAGAAACAGTTGCCAGGGCAACCCTGGGCATGGCAGGGGGCTTAAGGGGGCCTGGACCCGCCCACTTCCGCTTTGGGGCCAGCAACAGTTGCCAGGGCAACCCTGGGCATGGCAGCGGGCTTTAGGGGGCCTGGACCCACCCACTTCCGCTTTGGGGGCCAGCAACAGTTGCCAGGGCAACCCTGGGCATGGCAGGGAGCTTTAAGGGGGCCTGGACCCGCCCACTTCCGCTTTGGGGGCCAGCAACAGTTGCCAGGGCAACCCTGGGCATGGCAGGGGGCTTTAAGGGGGCCTGGACCCGCCCACTTCCGCTTTGGGGGCCAGCAACAGTTGCCAGGGCAACCCTGGGCATGGCAGGGGGCTTAAGGGGGCCTGGACCCGCCCACTTCCGCTTTGGGGGCCAGCAACAGTTGCCAGGGCAACCCTGGGCATGGCAGGGGGCTCAAGGGGGCCTGGACCCGCCCACTTCCGCTTTGGGGGCCAACAACAGTTGCCAGGGCTACCCTGGGCATGGCAGGGGGCTTAAGGGGGCCTGGACCCGCCCACTTCCGCTTTGGGGGCCAGCAACAGTTGCCAGGGCAACCCTGGGCATGGCAGGGGGCTTTAAGGGGGCCTGGACCCGCCCACTTCCGCTTTGGGGGCCAGCAACAGTTTGCCAGGGCAACCCTGGGCATGGCAGGGGGCTTTAAGGGGGCCTGGACCCGCCCACTTCCGCTTTGGGGGCCAGCAACAGTTGCCAGGGCAACCCTGGGCATGGCAGGGGGCTTAAGGGGGCCTGGACCCGCCCACTTCCGCTTTGGGGGCCAGCAACAGTTGCCAGGGCAACCCTGGGCATGGCAGGGGGCTCAAGGGGGCCTGGACCCGCCCACTTCCGCTTTGGGGGCCAACAACAGTTGCCAGGGCTACCCTGGGCATGGCAGGGGGCTTAAGGGGGCCTGGACCCGCCCACTTCCGCTTTGGGGGCCAGCAACAGTTGCCGGGGCAACCCTTGGCATGGCAGGGGGCTGTAAGGGGGCCTGGACCCGCACACTTCCGCTTTGGGGGCCAGCAACAGTTGCCAGGGCAACCCTGGGCATGGCAGGGGGCTTTAAGGGGGCCTGGACCCGCCCACTTCCGGTTTGGGGGCCAGCAACAGTTGCCAGGGCAACCCTGGGCATGGCAGCGGGCTTTAGGGGGCCTGGACCCGCCCACTTCCGCTTTGGGGGCCAGCAACAGTTGCCGGGGGCAACCCTGGGCATGGCAGGGGGCTTTAAGGGGGCTGGACCCGCCCACTTCCGCTTTGGGGGCCAGCAACAGTTGCCAGGGCAACCCTGGGCATGGCAGGGGGCTTTAAGGGGGCCTGGACCCGCCCACTTCCGCTTTGGGGGCCAGCAACAGTTGCCAGGGCAACCCTGGGCATGGCAGGGGGCTTAAGGGGGCCTGGACCCGCCCACTTCCGCTTTGGGGGCCAGCAACAGTTGCCAGGGCAACCCTGGGCATGGCAGGGGGCTCAAGGGGGCCTGGACCCGCCCACTTCCGCTTTGGGGGCCAGCAACACTTGCCAGGGCAACCCTGGGCATGGCAGGGGGCTTTAAGGGGGCCTGGACCCGCCCACTTCCGGTTTGGGGGCCAGCAACAGTTGCCAGGGCAACCCTGGGCATGGCAGGGGGCTTTAAGGGGGCCTGGACCCGCACACTTCCGCTTTGGGGGCCAGCAACAGTTGCCAGGGCAACCCTGGGCATGGCAGGGGGCTTTAAGGGGGCATGGACCCGCCCACTTCCGGTTTGGGGGCCAGCAACAGTTGCCAGGGCAACCCTGGGCATGGCAGCGGGCTTTAGGGGGCCTGGACCCGCCCACTTCCGCTTTGGGGGCCAGCAACAGTTGCCGGGGCAACCCTGGGCATGGCAGGGGGCTTTAAGGGGGCCTGGACCCGCCCACTTCCGCTTTGGGGGCCAGCAACAGTTGCCAGGGCAACCCTGGGCATGGCAGGGGGCTTTAAGGGGGCCTGGACCCGCCCACTTCCGCTTTGGGGGGCCAGCAACAGTTGCCAGAGCAACCCTGGGCATGGCAGGGGGCTTTAAGGGGGCCTGGACCCGCCCACTTCCGCTTTGGGGGCAAGAGACAGTTGCCAGGGCAACCCTGGGCATGGCAGGGGGCTTTAAGGGGGCCTGGACCCGCCCACTTCCGCTTTGGGGGCAAGAAACAGTTGCCAGGGCAACCCTGGGCATGGCAGGGGGCTTAAGGGGGCCTGGACCCGCCCACTTCCGCTTTGGGGGCCAGAAACAGTTGCCAGGGCAACCCTGGGCATGGCAGGGGGCTTAAGGGGGCCTGGACCCGCCCACTTCCGCTTTGGGGGCCAGCAACAGTTGCCAGGGCAACCCTGGGCATGGCAGCGGGCTTTAGGGGGCCTGGACCCACCCACTTCTGCTTTGGGGGCCAGCAACAGTTGCCGGGGCAACCCTGGGCATGGCAGGGGGCTTTAAGGGGGCCTGGACCCGCCCACTTCCGCTTTGGGGGCCAGCAACAGTTGCCAGGGCAACCCTGGGCATGGCAGGGTGCTCAATGGGGCCTGGACCCGCCCACTTCCGCTTTGGGGGCCAGCAACAGTTGCCATGGCAACCCTGGGCATGGCAGGGGGCTTTAAGGGGGCCTGGACCCGCACACTTCCGCTTTGGGGGCCAGCAACAGTTGCCAGGGCAACCCTGGGCATGGCAGCGGGCTTTAGGGGGCCTGGACCCGCCAAATTCCACTTTGGGGCCAGCAACAGTTGACAGGGCAACCCTGGGCATGGCAGGGGGCGTTAAGGGGGCCTGGACCCGCCCACTTCCGCTTTGGGGGCCAGCAACAGTTGCCAGGGCAACCCTGGGCATGCAAGGGGGCTTTAAGGGGGCCTGGACCCGCCTTTTCCGCTTTGTAGGCCAGCAACAGTTGCCAGGGCAACCCTGGGCATGGCAGGGGGCTTTAAGGGGGCCTGGACCCGCCCACTTCCGCTTTGGGGGCAGCCAACAGTTGCCAGGGCAACCCTGGGCATGGCAGGGGGCTTTAAGGGGGCCTGGACCCGCCCACTTCCGCTTTGGGGGCCAGCAACAGTTGCCAGGGCAACCCTGGGCATGGCAGGGGGCTTTAAGGGGGCCTGGACCTGCCCACTTCCGCTTTGGGGGCCAGCAACAGTTGCCAGGGCAACCCTGGGCATGGCAGGGGGCTTTAAGAGGGCCTGGACCCGCCCACTTCCGCTTTGGGGGCCAGCAACAGTTGCCAGGGCAACCCTGGGCATGGCAGGGGGCTTAAGGTGGCCTGGACCCGCCCACTTCCGCTTTGGGTGCCAGCAACAGTTGCCAGGGCAACCCTGGGCATGGCAGGGGGCTTAAGGGGGCCTGGACCCGCCCACTTCCGCTTTGGGGGCCAGCAACAGTTGCCAGGGCAACCCTGGGCATGGCAGGGGGCTTTAAGGGGGCCTGGATCCGCCCACTTCCGCTTTGGGGGCCAGCAACAGTTGCCAGGGCAACCCTGGGCATGGCAGGGGGCTTTAAGCGGGCCTAAACCCGCCCACTTCCGCTTTGGGGGCCAGCAACATTTGCCGGGGCAACCCTGGGCATGGCAGGGGGCTTTAAGGGGGCCTGGACCCGCCCACTTCCGCTTTGGGGGCCAGCAACAGTTGCCGGGGCAACCCTGGGCATGGCTGGGGGCTTTAAGGGGGCCTGGACCCGCCCACTTCCGATTTGGGGACCAGCAACAGTTGCCAGGGCAACCCTGGGCATGGCAGGGGGCTTTAAGGGGGCCTGGACCCGCCCACTTCCGGTTTGGGGGCCAGCAACAGTTGCCAGGGCAACCCTGGGCATGGCAGCGGGCTTTAGGGGGCCTGGACCCGCCCACTTCCGCTTTGGGGGCCAGCAACAGTTGCCAGGGCAACCCTGGGCATGGCAGGGGGCTTTAAGGGGGCCTGGACCCGCCCACTTCCGCTTTGGGGGCCAGCAACAGTTGCCAGGGCAACCCTGGGCATGGCAGGGGGCTTAAGGGGGCCTGGACCCGCCCACTTCCGCTTTGGGGGCCAGCAACAGTTGCCAGGGCAACCCTGGGCATGGCAGGGGGCTTTAAGGGGGCCTGGACCCGCCCACTTCCGCTTTGGGGGCCAGCAACAGTTGCCAGGGCAACCCTGGGCATGGCAGGGGGCTTAAGGGGGCCTGGACCCGCCCACTTCCGCTTTGGGGGCCAGCAACAGTTGCCAGGGCAACCCTGGGCATGGCAGGGGGCTTTAAGGGGGCCTGGACCCGCCCACTTCCGCTTTGGGGGCCAGCAACAGTTGCCAGGGCAACCCTGGGCATGGCAGGGGGCTTTAAGGGGGCCTGGACCCGCCCACTTCCGCTTTGGGGGCCAGCAACAGTTGCCAGGGCAACCCTGGGCATGGCAGGGGGCTTAAGGGGGCCTGGACCCGCCCACTTCCGCTTTGGGGGCCAGCAACAGTTGCCAGGGCAACCCTGGGCATGGCAGGGGGCTTTAAGGGGGCCTGGACGCGCCCACTTACGCTTTGGGGGCCAGCAACAGTTGCCAGGGCAACCCTGGGCATGGCAGGGGGCTTTAAGGGGGCCTGGACCCGCCCACTTCCGCTTTGGGGGCCAGCAACAGTTGCCAGGGCAACCCTGGGCATGGCAGGGGGCTTTAAGAGGGCCTGGACCCGCCCACTTCCGCTTTGGGGGCCAGCAACAGTTGCCAGGGCAACCCTGGGCATGGCAGGGGGCTTAAGGGGGCCTGGACCCGCCCACTTCCGCTTTGGGGGCCAGCAACAGTTGCCAGGGCAACCCTGGGCATGGCAGGGGGCTTAAGGGGGCCTGGACCCGCCCACTTCCGCTTTGGGGGCCAGCAACAGTTGCCAGGGCAACCCTGGGCATGGCAGGGGGCTTTAAGGGGGCCTGGATCCGCCCACTTCCGCTTTGGGGGCCAGCAACAGTTGCCGGGGCAACCCTTGGCATGGCAGGGGGCTTTAAGGGGGCCTGAACCCGCCCACTTCCGCTTTGGGGGCCAGCAACAGTTGCCAGGGCAACCCTGGGCATGGCAGGTGGCCTTAAAGGGGCCTGGACCCGCCCACTTCCGCTTTGGGGGTCAGAAACAGTTGCCAGGGCAACCCTGGGCATGGCAGGGGGCTTAAGGGGGCCTGGACCCGCCCACTTCCGCTTTGGGGGCCAGCAACAGTTGCCAGGGCAACCCTGGGCATGGCAGGGGGCTTTAAGGGGGCCTGGACCCGCCCACTTCCGCTTTGGGGGCCAGCAACATGTCCAGGGCAACCCTGGGCATGGCAGGGGGCTTAAGGGGGCCTGGACCCGCCCACTTCCGCTTTGGGGGCCAGCAACAGTTGCCAGGCAACCCTGGGCATGGCAGGGGGCTTTAAGGGGGCCTGGACCCGCCCACTTCCGCTTTGGGGGCCAGCAACAGTTGCCAGGGCAACCCTGGGCATGGCAGGGGGCTTAAGGGGGCCTGGACCCGCCCACTTCCGCTTTGGGGGCCAGCAACAGTTGCCAGGGCAACCCTGGGCATGGCAGGGGGCTTTAAGGGGGCCTGGACCCGCCCACTTCCGCTTTGGGGGCCAGCAACAGTTGCCAGGGCAACCCTGGGCATGGCAGGGGGCTTAAGGGGGCCTGGACCCGCCCACTTCCGCTTTGGGGGGCCAGCAACAGTTGCCAGGGCAACCCTGGGCATGGCAGGTGGCTCAAGGGGGCCTGGACCCGCCCACTTCCGCTTTGGGGGCCAGCAACAGTTGCCAGGGCAACCCTGGGCATGGCAGGGGGCTTTAGGGGGCCTGGACCCACCCACTTCCGCTTTGGGGGCCAGCAACAGTTGCTGGGGCAACCCTGGGCATGGCAGGGGGCTTTAAGGGGGCCTGGACCCGCCCACTTCCGCTTTGGGGGCCAGCAACAGTTGCCAGGGCAACCCTGGGCATGGCAGGGTGCTCAATGGGGCCTGGACCCGCCCACTTCCGCTTTGGGGGCCAGCAACAGTTGCTATGGCAACCCTGGGCATGGCAGGGGGCTTAAGGGGGCCTGGACCCGCCCACTTCCGCTTTGGGGGCCAGCAACAGTTGCCAGGGCAACCCTGGGCATGGCACTGGGCTTAAGGGGGCCTGGACCCGCCCACTTCCGCTTTGGGGGCCAGCAACAGTTGCCGGGGCAACCCTGGGCATGGCAGGGGGCTTTAAGGGGGCCTGGACCCGCACACTTCCGCTTTGGGGGCCAGCAACAGTTGCCAGGGCAACCCTGGGCATGGCAGGGGGCTTTAAGGGGGCCTGGACCCGCCCACTTCCGGTTTGGGGGCCAGCAACAGTTGCCAGAGCAACCCTGGGCATGGCAGGGGGCTTTAAGGGGGCCTGGACCCGCCCACTTCCGCTTTGGGGGCAAGAGACAGTTGCCAGGGCAACCCTGGGCATGGCAGGGGGCTTTAAGGGGGCCTGGACCCGCCCACTTCCGCTCTGGGGGCCAGAAACAGTTGCCAGGGCAACCCTGGGCATGGCAGAGGGCTTAAGTGGGCCTGGACCCGCCCACTTCCGCTTTGGGGGCCAGCAACAGTTGCCAGGGCAACCCTGGGCATGGCAGCGGGCTTTAGGGGGCCTGGACCCACCCACTTCCGCTTTGGGGGCCAGCAACAGTTGCCGGGGCAACCCTGGGCATGGCAGGGGGCTTTAAGGGGGCCTGGACCCGCCCACTTCCGCTTTGGGGGCCAGCAACAGTTGCCAGGGCAACCCTGGGCATGGCAGGGTGCTCAATGGGGCCTGGACCCGCCCACTTCCGCTTTGGGGGCCAGCAACAGTTGCCATGGCAACCCTGGGCATGGCAGGGGGCTTTAAGGGGGCCTGGACCCGCCCACTTCCGGTTTGGGGGCCAGCAACAGTTGCCAGGGCAACCCTGGGCATGGCAGCGGGCTTTAGGGGGCCTGGACCCGCCCACTTCCGCTTTGGGGGCCAGCAACAGTTGCCGGGGCAACCCTGGGCATGGCAGGGGGCTTTAAGGGGGCCTGGACCCGCCCACTTCCGCTTTGGGGGCCAGCAACAGTTGCCAGGGCAACCCTGGGCATGGCAGGGAGCTTTAAGGGGTCCTGGACCCGCCCACTTCCGCTTTGGGGGCCAGCAACAGTTGCCAGAGCAACCCTGGGCATGGCAGGGGGCTTTAAGGGGGCCTGGACCCGCCCACTTCCGCTTTGGGGGCAAGAGACAGTTGCCAGGGCAACCCTGGGCATGGCAGGGGGCTTTAAGGGGGCCTGGACCCGCCCACTTCCGCTTTGGGGGCAAGAAACAGTTGCCAGGGCAACCCTGGGCATGGCAGGGGGCTTAAGGGGGCCTGGACCCGCCCACTTCCGCTTTGGGGGCCAGAAACAGTTGCCAGGGCAACCCTGGGCATGGCAGGGGGCTTAAGGGGGCCTGGACCCGCCCACTTCCGCTTTGGGGGCCAGCAACAGTTGCCAGGGCAACCCTGGGCATGGCAGCGGGCTTTAGGGGGCCTGGACCCACCCACTTCCGCTTTGGGGGCCAGCAACAGTTGCCGGGGCAACCCTGGGCATGGCAGGGGGCTTTAAGGGGGCCTGGACCCGCCCACTTCCGCTTTGGGGGCCAGCAACAGTTGCCAGGGCAACCCTGGGCATGGCAGGGTGCTCAATGGGGCCTGGACCCGCCCACTTCCGCTTTGGGGGCCAGCAACAGTTGCCATGGCAACCCTGGGCATGGCAGGGGGCTTTAAGGGGGCCTGGACCCGCCCACTTCCGCTTTGGGGGCCAGCAACAGTTGCCAGGGCAACCCTGGGCATGGCAGGGGGCTTTAAGGGGGCCTGGACCCGCCCACTTCCGCTTTGGGGGCCAGCAACAGTTGCCGGGGCAACCCTGGGCATGGCAGGGGGCTTTAAGGGGGCCTGGACCCGCACACTTCCGCTTTGGGGGCCAGCAACAGTTGCCAGGGCAACCCTGGGCATGGCAGGGGGCTTTAAGGGGGCCTGGACCCGCCCACTTCCGGTTTGGGGGCCAGCAACAGTTGCCAGGGCAACCCTGGGCATGGCAGCGGGCTTTAAGGGGGCCTGGACCCGCCCACTTCCGCTTTGGGGGCCAGCAACAGTTGCCGGGGCAACCCTGGGCATGGCAGGGGGCTTTAAGGGGGCCTGGACCCGCCCACTTCCGCTTTGGGGGCCAGCAACAGTTGCCAGGGCAACTTTGGGCATGGCAGGGGGCTTTAAGGGGGCCTGGACCCGCCCACTTCCGCTTTGGGGGCCAGCAACAGTTGCCAGGGCAACCCTGGGCATGGCAGGGGGCTTAAGGGGGCCTGGACCCGCCCACTTCCGCTTTGGGGGCCAGCAACAGTTGCCAGGGCAACCCTGGGCATGGCAGGGGGCTCAAGGGGGCCTGGACCCGCCCACTTCCGCTTTGGGGGCCAGCAACAGTTGCCAGGGCAACCCTGGGCATGGCAGGGGGCTTTAAGGGGGCCTGGACCCGCCCACTTCCGCTTTGGGGGCCAGCAACAGTTGCCAGGGCAACCCTGGGCATAGCAGGGGGCTTTAAGGGGGCCTGGACCCGCCCACTTCCGCTTTGGGGGCCAGCAACAGTTGCCAGGGCAACCCTGGGCATGGCAGGGGGCTTAAGGGGGCCTGGACCCGCCCACTTCCGCTTTGGGGGCCAGCAACAGTTGCCAGGGCAACCCTGGGCATGGCAGGGGGCTTTAAGGGGGCCTGGACCCGCCCACTTCCGCTTTGGGGGCCAGCAACAGTTGCCAGGGCAACCCTGGGCATGGCAGGGGGCTTTAAGGGGGCCTGGACCCGCCCACTTCCGCTTTGGGGGCCAGCAACAGTTGCCAGGGCAACCCTGGGCATGGCAGGGGGCTTAAGGGGGCCTGGACCCGCCCACTTCCGCTTTGGGTGCCAGCAACAGTTGCCAGGGCAACCCTGGGCATGGCAGGGGGCTTAAGGGGGCCTGGACCCGCCCACTTCCGCTTTGGGGGCTAGCAACAGTTGCCAGGGCAACCCTGGGCATGGCAGGGGGCTTTAAGGGGGCCTGGATCCGCCCACTTCCGCTTTGGGTGCCAGCAACAGTTGCCAGGGCAACCCTGGGCATGGCAGGGGGCTTAAGGGGGCCTGGACCCGCCCACTTCCGCTTTGGGGGCCAGCAACAGTTGCCAGAGCAACCCTGGGCATGGCAGGGGGCTTTAAGGGGGCCTGGACCCGCCCACTTCCGCTTTGGGGGCAAGAGACAGTTGCCAGGGCAACCCTGGGCATGGCAGGGGGCTTTAAGGGGGCCTGGACCCGCCCACTTCCGCTTTGGGGGCCAGAAACAGTTGCCAGGGCAACCCTGGGCATGGCAGGGGGCTTAAGGGGGCCTGGACCCGCCCACTTCCGCTTTGGGGGCCAGCAACAGTTGCCAGGGCAACCCTGGGCATGGCAGCGGGCTTTAGGGGGCCTGGACCCACCCACTTCCGCTTTGGGGGCCAGCAACAGTTGCCGGGGCAACCCTGGGCATGGCAGGGGGCTTTAAGGGGGCCTGGACCCGCCCACTTCCGCTTTGGGGGCCAGCAACAGTTGCCATGGCAACCCTGGGCATGGCAGGGGGCTTTAAGGGGGCCTGGACCCGCACACTTCCGCTTTGGGGGCCAGCAACAGTTGCCAGGGCAACCCTGGGCATGGCAGGGGGCTTTAAGGGGGCCTGGACCCGCCCACTTCCGGTTTGGGGGCCAGCAACAGTTGCCAGGGCAACCCTGGGCATGGCAGCGGGCTTTAGGGGGCCTGGACCCGCCCACTTCCGCTTTGGGGGCCAGCAACAGTTGCCAGGGCAACCCTGGGCATGGCAGGGGGCTTTAAGGGGGCCTGGACCCGCCCACTTCCGCTTTGGGGGCCAGCAACAGTTGCCAGGGCAACCCTGGGCATGGCAGGGGGCTTTAAGGGGGCCTGGACCCGCCCACTTCCGCTTTGGGGGCCAGCAACAGTTGCCAGGGCAACCCTGGGCATGGCAGGGGGCTTAAGGGGGCCTGGACCCGCCCACTTCCGCTTTGGGGGCCAGCAACAGTTGCCAGGGCAACCCTGGGCATGGCAGGGGGCTTTAAGGGGGCCTGGACGCGCCCACTTACGCTTTGGGGGCCAGCAACAGTTGCCAGGGCAACCCTGGGCATGGCAGGGGGCTTTAAGGGGGCCTAGACCCGCCCACTTCCGCTTTGGGGGCCAGCAACAGTTGCCAGGGCAACCCTGGGCATGGCAGGGGGCTTTAAGAGGGCCTGGACCCGCCCACTTCCGCTTTGGGGGCCAGCAACAGTTGCCAGGGCAACCCTGGGCATGGCAGGGGGCTTAAGGGGGCCTGGACCCGCCCACTTCCGCTTTGGGTGCCAGCAACAGTTGCCAGGGCAACCCTGGGCATGGCAGGGGGCTTAAGGGGGCCTGGACCCGCCCACTTCCGCTTTGGGGGCCAGCAACAGTTGCCAGGGCAACCCTGGGCATGGCAGGGGGCTTTAAGGGGGCCTGGATCCGCCCACTTCCGCTTTGGGGGCCAGCAACAGTTGCCGGGGCAACCCTTGGCATGGCAGGGGGCTTTAAGGGGGCCTGAACCCGCCCACTTCCGCTTTGGGGGCCAGCAACAGTTGCCAGGGCAACCCTGGGCATGGCAGGTGGCCTTAAAGGGGCCTGGACCCGCCCACTTCCGCTTTGGGGGTCAGAAACAGTTGCCAGGGCAACCCTGGGCATGGCAGGGGGCTTAAGGGGGCCTGGACCCGCCCACTTCCGCTTTGGGGGCCAGCAACAGTTGCCAGGGCAACCCTGGGCATGGCAGGGGGCTTTAAGGGGGCCTGGACCCGCCCACTTCCGCTTTGGGGGCCAGCAACATGTCCAGGGCAACCCTGGGCATGGCAGGGGGCTTAAGGGGGCCTGGACCCGCCCACTTCCGCTTTGGGGGCCAGCAACAGTTGCCAGGGCAACCCTGGGCATGGCAGGGGGCTTTAAGGGGGCCTGGACCCGCCCACTTCCGCTTTGGGGGCCAGCAACAGTTGCCAGGGCAACCCTGGGCATGGCAGGGGGCTTAAGGGGGCCTGGACCCGCCCACTTCCGCTTTGGGGGCCAGCAACAGTTGCCAGGGCAACCCTGGGCATGGCAGGGGGCTTTAAGGGGGCCTGGACCCGCCCACTTCCGCTTTGGGGGCCAGCAACAGTTGCCAGGGCAACCCTGGGCATGGCAGGGGGCTTAAGGGGGCCTGGACCCGCCCACTTCCGCTTTGGGGGCCAGCAACAGTTGCCAGGGCAACCCTGGGCATGGCAGGTGGCTCAAGGGGGCCTGGACCCGCCCACTTCCGCTTTGGGGGCCAGCAACAGTTGCCAGGGCAACCCTGGGCATGGCAGGGGGCTTTAGGGGGCCTGGACCCACCCACTTCCGCTTTGGGGGCCAGCAACAGTTGCTGGGGCAACCCTGGGCATGGCAGGGGGCTTTAAGGGGGCCTGGACCCGCCCACTTCCGCTTTGGGGGCCAGCAACAGTTGCCAGGGCAACCCTGGGCATGGCAGGGTGCTTCAATGGGGCCTGGACCCGCCCACTTCCGCTTTGGGGGCCAGCAACAGTTGCTATGGCAACCCTGGGCATGGCAGGGGGCTTAAGGGGGCCTGGACCCGCCCACTTCCGCTTTGGGGGCCAGCAACAGTTGCCAGGGCAACCCTGGGCATGGCACTGGGCTTAAGGGGGCCTGGACCCGCCCACTTCCGCTTTGGGGGCCAGCAACAGTTGCCGGGGCAACCCTGGGCATGGCAGGGGGCTTTAAGGGGGCCTGGACCCGCACACTTCCGCTTTGGGGGCCAGCAACAGTTGCCAGGGCAACCCTGGGCATGGCAGGGGGCTTTAAGGGGGCCTGGACCCGCCCACTTCCGGTTTGGGGGCCAGCAACAGTTGCCAGAGCAACCCTGGGCATGGCAGGGGGCTTTAAGGGGGCCTGGACCCGCCCACTTCCGCTTTGGGGGCAAGAGACAGTTGCCAGGGCAACCCTGGGCATGGCAGGGGGCTTTAAGGGGGCCTGGACCCGCCCACTTCCGCTCTGGGGGCCAGAAACAGTTGCCAGGGCAACCCTGGGCATGGCAGAGGGCTTAAGTGGGCCTGGACCCGCCCACTTCCGCTTTGGGGGCCAGCAACAGTTGCCAGGGCAACCCTGGGCATGGCAGCGGGCTTTAGGGGGCCTGGACCCACCCACTTCCGCTTTGGGGGCCAGCAACAGTTGCGGGGCAACCCTGGGCATGGCAGGGGGCTTTAAGGGGGCCTGGACCCGCCCACTTCCGCTTTGGGGGCCAGCAACAGTTGCCAGGGCAACCCTGGGCATGGCAGGGTGCTCAATGGGGCCTGGACCCGCCCACTTCCGCTTTGGGGGCCAGCAACAGTTGCCATGGCAACCCTGGGCATGGCAGGGGGCTTTAAGGGGGCCTGGACCCGCACACTTCCGCTTTGGGGGCCAGCAACAGTTGCCAGGGCAACCCTGGGCATGGCAGGGGGCTTTAAGGGGGCCTGGACCCGCCCACTTCCGGTTTGGGGGCCAGCAACAGTTGCCAGGGCAACCCTGGGCATGGCAGCGGGCTTTAAGGGGGCCTGGACCCGCCCACTTCCGCTTTGGGGGCCAGCAACAGTTGCCGGGGCAACCCTGGGCATGGCAGGGGGCTTTAAGGGGGCCTGGACCCGCCCACTTCCGCTTTGGGGGCCAGCAACAGTTGCCAGGGCAACCCTGGGCATGGCAGGGAGCTTTAAGGGGTCCTGGACCCGCCCACTTCCGCTTTGGGGGCCAGCAACAGTTGCCAGAGCAACCCTGGGCATGGCAGGGGGCTTTAAGGGGGCCTGGACCCGCCCACTTCCGCTTTGGGGGCAAGAGACAGTTGCCAGGGCAACCCTGGGCATGGCAGGGGGCTTTAAGGGGGCCTGGACCCGCCCACTTCCGCTTTGGGGGCAAGAAACAGTTGCCAGGGCAACCCTGGGCATGGCAGGGGGCTTAAGGGGGCCTGGACCCGCCCACTTCCGCTTTGGGGGCCAGAAACAGTTGCCAGGGCAACCCTGGGCATGGCAGGGGGCTTAAGGGGGCCTGGACCCGCCCACTTCCGCTTTGGGGGCCAGCAACAGTTGCCAGGGCAACCCTGGGCATGGCAGCGGGCTTTAGGGGGCCTGGACCCACCCACTTCCGCTTTGGGGGCCAGCAACAGTTGCCGGGGCAACCCTGGGCATGGCAGGGGGCTTTAAGGGGGCCTGGACCCGCCCACTTCCGCTTTGGGGGCCAGCAACAGTTGCCAGGGCAACCCTGGGCATGGCAGGGTGCTCAATGGGGCCTGGACCCGCCCACTTCCGCTTTGGGGGCCAGCAACAGTTGCCATGGCAACCCTGGGCATGGCAGGGGGCTTAAGGGGGCCTGGACCCGCCCACTTCCGCTTTGGGGGCCAGCAACAGTTGCCAGGGCAACCCTGGGCATGGCAGCGGGCTTTAGGGGGCCTGGACCCACCCACTTCCGCTTTGGGGGCCAGCAACAGTTGCCGGGGCAACCCTGGGCATGGCAGGGGGCTTTAAGGGGGCCTGGACCCGCCCACTTCCGCTTTGGGGGCCAGCAACAGTTGCCAGGGCAACCCTGGGCATGGCAGGGTGCTCAATGGGGCCTGGACCCGCCCACTTCCGCTTTGGGGGCCAGCAACAGTTGCCATGGCAACCCTGGGCATGGCAGGGGGCTTTAAGGGGGCCTGGACCCGCCCACTTCCGGTTTGGGGGCCAGCAACAGTTGCCAGGGCAACCCTGGGCATGGCAGCGGGCTTTAGGGGGCCTGGACCCGCCCACTTCCGCTTTGGGGGCCAGCAACAGTTGCCGGGGCAACCCTGGGCATGGCAGGGGGCTTTAAGGGGGCCTGGACCCGCCCACTTCCGCTTTGGGGGCCAGCAACAGTTGCCAGGGCAACCCTGGGCATGGCAGGGAGCTTTAAGGGGTCCTGGACCCGCCCACTTCCGCTTTGGGGGCCAGCAACAGTTGCCAGAGCAACCCTGGGCATGGCAGGGGGCTTTAAGGGGGCCTGGACCCGCCCACTTCCGCTTTGGGGGCAAGAGACAGTTGCCAGGGCAACCCTGGGCATGGCAGGGGGCTTTAAGGGGGCCTGGACCCGCCCACTTCCGCTTTGGGGGCAAGAAACAGTTGCCAGGGCAACCCTGGGCATGGCAGGGGGCTTAAGGGGGCCTGGACCCGCCCACTTCCGCTTTGGGGGCCAGAAACAGTTGCCAGGGCAACCCTGGGCATGGCAGGGGGCTTAAGGGGGCCTGGACCCGCCCACTTCCGCTTTGGGGGCCAGCAACAGTTGCCAGGGCAACCCTGGGCATGGCAGCGGGCTTTAGGGGGCCTGGACCCACCCACTTCCGCTTTGGGGGCCAGCAACAGTTGCCGGGGCAACCCTGGGCATGGCAGGGGGCTTTAAGGGGGCCTGGACCCGCCCACTTCCGCTTTGGGGGCCAGCAACAGTTGCCAGGGCAACCCTGGGCATGGCAGGGTGCTCAATGGGGCCTGGACCCGCCCCACTTCCGCTTTGGGGGCCAGCAACAGTTGCCATGGCAACCCTGGGCATGGCAGGGGGCTTAAGGGGGCCTGGACCCGCCCACTTCCGCTTTGGGGGCCAGCAACAGTTGCCAGGGCAACCCTGGGCATGGCAGGGGGCTTAAGGGGGCCTGGACCCGCCCACTTCCGCTTTGGGGGCCAGCAACAGTTGCCGGGGCAACCCTGGGCATGGCAGGGGGCTTTAAGGGGGCCTGGACCCGCACACTTCCGCTTTGGGGGCCAGCAACAGTTGCCAGGGCAACCCTGGGCATGGCAGGGGGCTTTAAGGGGGCCTGGACCCGCCCACTTCCGGTTTGGGGGCCAGCAACAGTTGCCAGGGCAACCCTGGGCATGGCAGCGGGCTTTAGGGGGCCTGGACCCGCCCACTTCCGCTTTGGGGGCCAGCAACAGTTGCCGGGGCAACCCTGGGCATGGCAGGGGGCTTTAAGGGGGCCTGGACCCGCCCACTTCCGCTTTGGGGGCCAGCAACAGTTGCCAGGGCAACTTTGGGCATGGCAGGGGGCTTTAAGGGGGCCTGGACCCGCCCACTTCCGCTTTGGGGGCCAGCAACAGTTGCCAGGGCAACCCTGGGCATGGCAGGGGGCTTAAGGGGGCCTGGACCCGCCCACTTCCGCTTTGGGGGCCAGCAACAGTTGCCAGGGCAACCCTGGGCATGGCAGGGGGCTCAAGGGGGCCTGGACCCGCCCACTTCCGCTTTGGGGGCCAGCAACAGTTGCCAGGGCAACCCTGGGCATGGCAGGGGGCTCAAGGGGGCCTGGACCCGCCCACTTCCGCTTTGGGGGCTAGCAACAGTTGCCAGGGCAACCCTGGGCATGGCAGCGGGCTTTAGGGGGCCTGGACCCACCCACTTCCGCTTTGGGGGCCAGCAACAGTTGCCGGGGCAACCCTGGGCATGGCAGGGGGCTTTAAGGGGGCCTGGACCCGCCCACTTCCGCTTTGGGGGCCAGCAACAGTTGCCAGGGCAACCCTGGGCATGGCAGGGTGCTCAATGGGGCCTGGACCCGCCCACTTCCGCTTTGGGGGCCAGCAACAGTTGCCATGGCAACCCTGGGCATGGCAGGGGGCTTAAGGGGGCCTGGACCCGCCCACTTCCGCTTTGGGGGCCAGCAACAGTTGCCAGGGCAACCCTGGGCATGGCAGGGGGCTTAAGGGGGCCTGGACCCGCCCACTTCCGCTTTGGGGGCCAGCAACAGTTGCCGGGGCAACCCTGGGCATGGCAGGGGGCTTTAAGGGGGCCTGGACCCGCACACTTCCGCTTTGGGGGCCAGCAACAGTTGCCAGGGCAACCCTGGGCATGGCAGGGGGCTTTAAGGGGGCCTGGACCCGCCCACTTCCGGTTTGGGGGCCAGCAACAGTTGCCAGGGCAACCCTGGGCATGGCAGCGGGCTTTAGGGGGCCTGGACCCGCCCACTTCCGCTTTGGGGGCCAGCAACAGTTGCCGGGGCAACCCTGGGCATGGCAGGGGGCTTTAAGGGGGCCTGGACCCGCCCACTTCCGCTTTGGGGGCCAGCAACAGTTGCCAGGGCAACTTTGGGCATGGCAGGGGGCTTTAAGGGGGCCTGGACCCGCCCACTTCCGCTTTGGGGGCCAGCAACAGTTGCCAGGGCAACCCTGGGCATGGCAGGGGGCTTAAGGGGGCCTGGACCCGCCCACTTCCGCTTTGGGGGCCAGCAACAGTTGCCAGGGCAACCCTGGGCATGGCAGGGGGCTCAAGGGGGCCTGGACCCGCCCACTTCCGCTTTGGGGGCCAGCAACAGTTGCCAGGGCAACCCTGGGCATGGCAGGGGGCTTTAAGGGGGCCTGGACCCGCCCACTTCCGCTTTGGGGGCCAGCAACAGTTGCCAGGGCAACCCTGGGCATAGCAGGGGGCTTTAAGGGGGCCTGGACCCGCCCACTTCCGCTTTGGGGGCCAGCAACAGTTGCCAGGGCAACCCTGGGCATGGCAGGGGGCTTAAGGGGGCCTGGACCCGCCCACTTCCGCTTTGGGGGCCAGCAACAGTTGCCAGGGCAACCCTGGGCATGGCAGGGGGCTTTAAGGGGGCCTGGACCCGCCCACTTCCGCTTTGGGGGCCAGCAACAGTTGCCAGGGCAACCCTGGGCATGGCAGGGGGCTTTAAGGGGGCCTGGACCCGCCCACTTCCGCTTTGGGGGCCAGCAACAGTTGCCAGGGCAACCCTGGGCATGGCAGGGGGCTTAAGGGGGCCTGGACCCGCCCACTTCCGCTTTGGGTGCCAGCAACAGTTGCCAGGGCAACCCTGGGCATGGCAGGGGGCTTAAGGGGGCCTGGACCCGCCCACTTCCGCTTTGGGGGCTAGCAACAGTTGCCAGGGCAACCCTGGGCATGGCAGGGGGCTTTAAGGGGGCCTGGATCCGCCCACTTCCGCTTTGGGTGCCAGCAACAGTTGCCAGGGCAACCCTGGGCATGGCAGGGGGCTTAAGGGGGCCTGGACCCGCCCACTTCCGCTTTGGGGGCCAGCAACAGTTGCCAGAGCAACCCTGGGCATGGCAGGGGGCTTTAAGGGGGCCTGGACCCGCCCACTTCCGCTTTGGGGGCAAGAGACAGTTGCCAGGGCAACCCTGGGCATGGCAGGGGGCTTTAAGGGGGCCTGGACCCGCCCACTTCCGCTTTGGGGGCCAGAAACAGTTGCCAGGGCAACCCTGGGCATGGCAGGGGGCTTAAGGGGGCCTGGACCCGCCCACTTCCGCTTTGGGGGCCAGCAACAGTTGCCAGGGCAACCCTGGGCATGGCAGCGGGCTTTAGGGGGCCTGGACCCACCCACTTCCGCTTTGGGGGCCAGCAACAGTTGCCGGGGCAACCCTGGGCATGGCAGGGGGCTTTAAGGGGGCCTGGACCCGCCCACTTCCGCTTTGGGGGCCAGCAACAGTTGCCATGGCAACCCTGGGCATGGCAGGGGGCTTTAAGGGGGCCTGGACCCGCACACTTCCGCTTTGGGGGCCAGCAACAGTTGCCAGGGCAACCCTGGGCATGGCAGGGGGCTTTAAGGGGGCCTGGACCCGCCCACTTCCGGTTTGGGGGCCAGCAACAGTTGCCAGGGCAACCCTGGGCATGGCAGGGGGCTTAAGGGGGCCTGGACCCGCCCACTTCCGCTTTGGGGGCCAGCAACAGTTGCCAGGGCAACCCTGGGCATGGCAGGGGGCTCAAGGGGGCCTGGACCCGCCCACTTCCGCTTTGGGGGCCAGCAACAGTTGCCAGGGCAACCCTGGGCATGGCAGGGGGCTTTAAGGGGGCCTGGACCCGCCCACTTCCGCTTTGGGGGCCAGCAACAGTTGCCAGGGCAACCCTGGGCATAGCAGGGGGCTTTAAGGGGGCCTGGACCCGCCCACTTCCGCTTTGGGGGCCAGCAACAGTTGCCAGGGCAACCCTGGGCATGGCAGGGGGCTTAAGGGGGCCTGGACCCGCCCACTTCCGCTTTGGGGGCCAGCAACAGTTGCCAGGGCAACCCTGGGCATGGCAGGGGGCTTTAAGGGGGCCTGGACCCGCCCACTTCCGCTTTGGGGGCCAGCAACAGTTGCCAGGGCAACCCTGGGCATGGCAGGGGGCTTTAAGGGGGCCTGGACCCGCCCACTTCCGCTTTGGGGGCCAGCAACAGTTGCCAGGGCAACCCTGGGCATGGCAGGGGGCTTAAGGGGGCCTGGACCCGCCCACTTCCGCTTTGGGTGCCAGCAACAGTTGCCAGGGCAACCCTGGGCATGGCAGGGGGCTTAAGGGGGCCTGGACCCGCCCACTTCCGCTTTGGGGGCTAGCAACAGTTGCCAGGGCAACCCTGGGCATGGCAGGGGGCTTTAAGGGGGCCTGGATCCGCCCACTTCCGCTTTGGGTGCCAGCAACAGTTGCCAGGGCAACCCTGGGCATGGCAGGGGGCTTAAGGGGGCCTGGACCCGCCCACTTCCGCTTTGGGGGCCAGCAACAGTTGCCAGAGCAACCCTGGGCATGGCAGGGGGCTTTAAGGGGGCCTGGACCCGCCCACTTCCGCTTTGGGGGCAAGAGACAGTTGCCAGGGCAACCCTGGGCATGGCAGGGGGCTTTAAGGGGGCCTGGACCCGCCCACTTCCGCTTTGGGGGCCAGAAACAGTTGCCAGGGCAACCCTGGGCATGGCAGGGGGCTTAAGGGGGCCTGGACCCGCCCACTTCCGCTTTGGGGGCCAGCAACAGTTGCCAGGGCAACCCTGGGCATGGCAGCGGGCTTTAGGGGGCCTGGACCCACCCACTTCCGCTTTGGGGGCCAGCAACAGTTGCCGGGGCAACCCTGGGCATGGCAGGGGGCTTTAAGGGGGCCTGGACCCGCCCACTTCCGCTTTGGGGGCCAGCAACAGTTGCCATGGCAACCCTGGGCATGGCAGGGGGCTTTAAGGGGGCCTGGACCCGCACACTTCCGCTTTGGGGGCCAGCAACAGTTGCCAGGGCAACCCTGGGCATGGCAGGGGGCTTTAAGGGGGCCTGGACCCGCCCACTTCCGGTTTGGGGGCCAGCAACAGTTGCCAGGGCAACCCTGGGCATGGCAGCGGGCTTTAGGGGGCCTGGACCCGCCCACTTCCGCTTTGGGGGCCAGCAACAGTTGCCAGGGCAACCCTGGGCATGGCAGGGGGCTTTAAGGGGGCCTGGACCCGCCCACTTCCGCTTTGGGGGCCAGCAACAGTTGCCAGGGCAACCCTGGGCATGGCAGGGGGCTTTAAGGGGGCCTGGACCCGCCCACTTCCGCTTTGGGGGCCAGCAACAGTTGCCAGGGCAACCCTGGGCATGGCAGGGGGCTTAAGGGGGCCTGGACCCGCCCACTTCCGCTTTGGGGGCCAGCAACAGTTGCCAGGGCAACCCTGGGCATGGCAGGGGGCTTTAAGGGGGCCTGGACGCGCCCACTTACGCTTTGGGGGCCAGCAACAGTTGCCAGGGCAACCCTGGGCATGGCAGGGGGCTTTAAGGGGGCCTAGACCCGCCCACTTCCGCTTTGGGGGCCAGCAACAGTTGCCAGGGCAACCCTGGGCATGGCAGGGGGCTTTAAGAGGGCCTGGACCCGCCCACTTCCGCTTTGGGGGCCAGCAACAGTTGCCAGGGCAACCCTGGGCATGGCAGGGGGCTTAAGGGGGCCTGGACCCGCCCACTTCCGCTTTGGGTGCCAGCAACAGTTGCCAGGGCAACCCTGGGCATGGCAGGGGGCTTAAGGGGGCCTGGACCCGCCCACTTCCGCTTTGGGGGCCAGCAACAGTTGCCAGGGCAACCCTGGGCATGGCAGGGGGCTTTAAGGGGGCCTGGATCCGCCCACTTCCGCTTTGGGGGCCAGCAACAGTTGCCGGGGCAACCCTTGGCATGGCAGGGGGCTTTAAGGGGGCCTGAACCCGCCCACTTCCGCTTTGGGGGCCAGCAACAGTTGCCAGGGCAACCCTGGGCATGGCAGGTGGCCTTAAAGGGGCCTGGACCCGCCCACTTCCGCTTTGGGGGTCAGAAACAGTTGCCAGGGCAACCCTGGGCATGGCAGGGGGCTTAAGGGGGCCTGGACCCGCCCACTTCCGCTTTGGGGGCCAGCAACAGTTGCCAGGGCAACCCTGGGCATGGCAGGGGGCTTTAAGGGGGCCTGGACCCGCCCACTTCCGCTTTGGGGGCCAGCAACATGTCCAGGGCAACCCTGGGCATGGCAGGGGGCTTAAGGGGGCCTGGACCCGCCCACTTCCGCTTTGGGGGCCAGCAACAGTTGCCAGGGCAACCCTGGGCATGGCAGGGGGCTTTAAGGGGGCCTGGACCCGCCCACTTCCGCTTTGGGGGCCAGCAACAGTTGCCAGGGCAACCCTGGGCATGGCAGGGGGCTTAAGGGGGCCTGGACCCGCCCACTTCCGCTTTGGGGGCCAGCAACAGTTGCCAGGGCAACCCTGGGCATGGCAGGGGGCTTTAAGGGGGCCTGGACCCGCCCACTTCCGCTTTGGGGGCCAGCTACAGTTGCCAGGGCAACCCTGGGCATGGCAGGGGGCTTAAGGGGGCCTGGACCCGCCCACTTCCGCTTTGGGGGCCAGCAACAGTTGCCAGGGCAACCCTGGGCATGGCAGGTGGCTCAAGGGGGCCTGGACCCGCCCACTTCCGCTTTGGGGGCCAGCAACAGTTGCCAGGGCAACCCTGGGCATGGCAGGGGGCTTAAGGGGGCCTGGACCCGCCCACTTCCGCTTTGGGGGCCAGCAACAGTTGCCAGGGCAACCCTGGGCATGGCACTGGGCTTAAGGGGGCCTGGACCCGCCCACTTCCGCTTTGGGGGCCAGCAACAGTTGCCGGGGCAACCCTGGGCATGGCAGGGGGCTTTAAGGGGGCCTGGACCCGCACACTTCCGCTTTGGGGGCCAGCAACAGTTGCCAGGGCAACCCTGGGCATGGCAGGGGGCTTTAAGGGGGCCTGGACCCGCCCACTTCCGGTTTGGGGGCCAGCAACAGTTGCCAGAGCAACCCTGGGCATGGCAGGGGGCTTTAAGGGGGCCTGGACCCGCCCACTTCCGCTTTGGGGGCAAGAGACAGTTGCCAGGGCAACCCTGGGCATGGCAGGGGGCTTTAAGGGGGCCTGGACCCGCCCACTTCCGCTCTGGGGGCCAGAAACAGTTGCCAGGGCAACCCTGGGCATGGCAGAGGGCTTAAGTGGGCCTGGACCCGCCCACTTCCGCTTTGGGGGCCAGCAACAGTTGCCAGGGCAACCCTGGGCATGGCAGCGGGCTTTAGGGGGCCTGGACCCACCCACTTCCGCTTTGGGGGCCAGCAACAGTTGCGGGGCAACCCTGGGCATGGCAGGGGGCTTTAAGGGGGCCTGGACCCGCCCACTTCCGCTTTGGGGGCCAGCAACAGTTGCCAGGGCAACCCTGGGCATGGCAGGGTGCTCAATGGGGCCTGGACCCGCCCACTTCCGCTTTGGGGGCCAGCAACAGTTGCCATGGCAACCCTGGGCATGGCAGGGGGCTTTAAGGGGGCCTGGACCCGCACACTTCCGCTTTGGGGGCCAGCAACAGTTGCCAGGGCAACCCTGGGCATGGCAGGGGGCTTTAAGGGGGCCTGGACCCGCCCACTTCCGGTTTGGGGGCCAGCAACAGTTGCCAGGGCAACCCTGGGCATGGCAGCGGGCTTTAGGGGGCCTGGACCCGCCCACTTCCGCTTTGGGGGCCAGCAACAGTTGCCGGGGCAACCCTGGGCATGGCAGGGGGCTTTAAGGGGGCCTGGACCCGCCCACTTCCGCTTTGGGGGCCAGCAACAGTTGCCAGGGCAACCCTGGGCATGGCAGGGAGCTTTAAGGGGTCCTGGACCCGCCCACTTCCGCTTTGGGGGCCAGCAACAGTTGCCAGAGCAACCCTGGGCATGGCAGGGGGCTTTAAGGGGGCCTGGACCCGCCCACTTCCGCTTTGGGGGCAAGAGACAGTTGCCAGGGCAACCCTGGGCATGGCAGGGGGCTTTAAGGGGGCCTGGACCCGCCCACTTCCGCTTTGGGGGCAAGAAACAGTTGCCAGGGCAACCCTGGGCATGGCAGGGGGCTTAAGGGGGCCTGGACCCGCCCACTTCCGCTTTGGGGGCCAGAAACAGTTGCCAGGGCAACCCTGGGCATGGCAGGGGGCTTAAGGGGGCCTGGACCCGCCCACTTCCGCTTTGGGGGCCAGCAACAGTTGCCAGGGCAACCCTGGGCATGGCAGCGGGCTTTAGGGGGCCTGGACCCACCCACTTCCGCTTTGGGGGCCAGCAACAGTTGCCGGGGCAACCCTGGGCATGGCAGGGGGCTTTAAGGGGGCCTGGACCCGCCCACTTCCGCTTTGGGGGCCAGCAACAGTTGCCAGGGCAACCCTGGGCATGGCAGGGTGCTCAATGGGGCCTGGACCCGCCCACTTCCGCTTTGGGGGCCAGCAACAGTTGCCATGGCAACCCTGGGCATGGCAGGGGGCTTAAGGGGGCCTGGACCCGCCCACTTCCGCTTTGGGGGCCAGCAACAGTTGCCAGGGCAACCCTGGGCATGGCAGGGGGCTTAAGGGGGCCTGGACCCGCCCACTTCCGCTTTGGGGGCCAGCAACAGTTGCCGGGGCAACCCTGGGCATGGCAGGGGGCTTTAAGGGGGCCTGGACCCGCACACTTCCGCTTTGGGGGCCAGCAACAGTTGCCAGGGCAACCCTGGGCATGGCAGGGGGCTTTAAGGGGGCCTGGACCCGCCCACTTCCGGTTTGGGGGCCAGCAACAGTTGCCAGGGCAACCCTGGGCATGGCAGCGGGCTTTAGGGGGCCTGGACCCGCCCACTTCCGCTTTGGGGGCCAGCAACAGTTGCCGGGGCAACCCTGGGCATGGCAGGGGGCTTTAAGGGGGCCTGGACCCGCCCACTTCCGCTTTGGGGGCCAGCAACAGTTGCCAGGGCAACTTTGGGCATGGCAGGGGGCTTTAAGGGGGCCTGGACCCGCCCACTTCCGCTTTGGGGGCCAGCAACAGTTGCCAGGGCAACCCTGGGCATGGCAGGGGGCTTAAGGGGGCCTGGACCCGCCCACTTCCGCTTTGGGGGCCAGCAACAGTTGCCAGGGCAACCCTGGGCATGGCAGGGGGCTCAAGGGGGCCTGGACCCGCCCACTTCCGCTTTGGGGGCCAGCAACAGTTGCCAGGGCAACCCTGGGCATGGCAGGGGGCTTTAAGGGGGCCTGGACCCGCCCACTTCCGCTTTGGGGGCCAGCAACAGTTGCCAGGGCAACCCTGGGCATAGCAGGGGGCTTTAAGGGGGCCTGGACCCGCCCACTTCCGCTTTGGGGGCCAGCAACAGTTGCCAGGGCAACCCTGGGCATGGCAGGGGGCTTAAGGGGGCCTGGACCCGCCCACTTCCGCTTTGGGGGCCAGCAACAGTTGCCAGGGCAACCCTGGGCATGGCAGGGGGCTTTAAGGGGGCCTGGACCCGCCCACTTCCGCTTTGGGGGCCAGCAACAGTTGCCAGGGCAACCCTGGGCATGGCAGGGGGCTTTAAGGGGGCCTGGACCCGCCCACTTCCGCTTTGGGGGCCAGCAACAGTTGCCAGGGCAACCCTGGGCATGGCAGGGGGCTTAAGGGGGCCTGGACCCGCCCACTTCCGCTTTGGGTGCCAGCAACAGTTGCCAGGGCAACCCTGGGCATGGCAGGGGGCTTAAGGGGGCCTGGACCCGCCCACTTCCGCTTTGGGGGCTAGCAACAGTTGCCAGGGCAACCCTGGGCATGGCAGGGGGCTTTAAGGGGGCCTGGATCCGCCCACTTCCGCTTTGGGTGCCAGCAACAGTTGCCAGGGCAACCCTGGGCATGGCAGGGGGCTTAAGGGGGCCTGGACCCGCCCACTTCCGCTTTGGGGGCCAGCAACAGTTGCCAGAGCAACCCTGGGCATGGCAGGTGGCTTTAAGGGGGCCTGGACCCGCCCACTTCCGCTTTGGGGGCAAGAGACAGTTGCCAGGGCAACCCTGGGCATGGCAGGGGGCTTTAAGGGGGCCTGGACCCGCCCACTTCCGCTTTGGGGGCCAGAAACAGTTGCCAGGGCAACCCTGGGCATGGCAGGGGGCTTAAGGGGGCCTGGACCCGCCCACTTCCGCTTTGGGGGCCAGCAACAGTTGCCGGGGCAACCCTGGGCATGGCAGGGGGCTTTAAGGGGGCCTGGACCCGCCCACTTCCGCTTTGGGGGCCAGCAACAGTTGCCATGGCAACCCTGGGCATGGCAGGGGGCTTTAAGGGGGCCTGGACCCGCACACTTCCGCTTTGGGGGCCAGCAACAGTTGCCAGGGCAACCCTGGGCATGGCAGGGGGCTTAAGGGGGCCTGGACCCGCCCACTTCCGCTTTGGGGGCCAGCAACAGTTGCCGGGGCAACCCTGGGCATGGCAGGGGGCTTTAAGGGGGCCTGGACCCGCCCACTTCCGCTTTGGGGGCCAGCAACAGTTGCCATGGCAACCCTGGGCATGGCAGGGGGCTTTAAGGGGGCCTGGACCCGCACACTTCCGCTTTGGGGGCCAGCAACAGTTGCCAGGGCAACCCTGGGCATGGCAGGGGGCTTTAAGGGGGCCTGGACCCGCCCACTTCCGGTTTGGGGGCCAGCAACAGTTGCCAGGGCAACCCTGGGCATGGCAGCGGGCTTTAGGGGGCCTGGACCTGCCCACTTCCGCTTTGGGGGCCAGCAACAGTTGCTGGGGCAACCCTGGGCATGGCAGGGGGCTTTAAGGGGGCCTGGACCCGCCCACTTCCGCTTTGGGGGCCAGCAACAGTTGCCAGGGCAACCCTGGGCATGGCAGGGGGCTTTAAGGGGGCCTGGACCCGCCCACTTCCGCTTTGGGGGCCAGCAACAGTTGCCAGAGCAACCCTGGGCATGGCAGGGGGCTTTAAGGGGGCCTGGACCCGCCCACTTCCGCTTTGGGGGCAAGAGACAGTTGCCAGGGCAACCCTGGGCATGGCAGGGGGCTTTAAGGGGGCCTGGACCCGCCCACTTCCGCTTTGGGGGCAAGAAACAGTTGCCAGGGCAACCCTGGGCATGGCAGGGGGCTTAAGGGGGCCTGGACCCGCCCACTTCCGCTTTGGGGGCCAGAAACAGTTGCCAGGGCAACCCTGGGCATGGCAGGGGGCTTAAGGGGGCCTGGACCCGCCCACTTCCGCTTTGGGGGCCAGCAACAGTTGCCGGGGCAACCCTGGGCATGGCAGGGGGCTTTAAGGGGGCCTGGACCCGCACACTTCTGCTTTGGGGGCCAGCAACAGTTGCCAGGGCAACCCTGGGCATGGCAGGGGGCTTTAAGGGGGCCTGGACCCGCCCACTTCCGGTTTGGGGGCCAGCAACAGTTGCCAGGGCAACCCTGGGCATGGCAGGGGGCTTAAGGGGGCCTGGACCCGCCCACTTCCGCTTTGGGGGCCAGCAACAGTTGCCAGGGCAACCCTGGGCATGGCAGGGGGCTTTACGGGGGCCTGGACCCGCCCACTTCCGCTTTGGGGGCCAGCAACAGTTGCCAGGGCAACCCTGGGCATGGCAGGGGGCTTTAAGGGGGCCTGGACCCGCCCACTTCCGCTTTGGGGGCCAGCAACAGTTGCCAGGCCAACCCTGGGCATGGCAGGGGGCTTTAAGGGGGCCTGGACCCGCCCACTTCCGCTTTGGGGGCCAGCAACAGTTGCCAGGGCAACCCTGGGCATGGCAGGGGGCTTAAGGGGGCCTGGACCCGCCCACTTCCGCTTTGGGGGCCAGCAACAGTTGCCAGGGCAACCCTGGGCATGGCAGGGGGCTTTAAGGGGGCCTGGACCCGCCCACTTCCGCTTTGGGGGCCAGCAACAGTTGCCAGGGCAACCCTGGGCATGGCAGGGGGCTTAAGGGGGCCTGGACCCGCCCACTTCCGCTTTGGGGGCCAGCAACAGTTGCCAGGGCAACCCTGGGCATGGCAGGGGGCTCAAGGGGGCCTGGACCCGCCCACTTCCGCTTTGGGGGCCAGCAACAGTTGCCAGGGCAACCCTGGGCATGGCAGGGGGCTTTAGGGGGCCTGGACCCACCCACTTCCGCTTTGGGGGCCAGCAACAGTTGCCGGGGCAACCCTGGGCATGGCAGGGGGCTTTAAGGGGGCCTGGACCCGCCCACTTCCGCTTTGGGGGCCAGCAACAGTTGCCAGGGCAACCCTGGGCATGGCAGGGTGCTCAATGGGGCCTGGACCCGCCCACTTCCGCTTTGGGGGCCAGCAACAGTTGCCATGGCAACCCTGGGCATGGCAGGGGGCTTAAGGGGGCCTGGACCCGCCCACTTCCGCTTTGGGGGCCAGCAACAGTTGCCAGGGCAACCCTGGGCATGGCAGGGGGCTTAAGGGGGCCTGGACCCACCCACTTCCGCTTTGGGGGCCAGCAACAGTTGCCGGGGCAACCCTGGGCATGGCAGGGGGCTTTAAGGGGGCCTGGACCCGCACACTTCCGCTTTGGGGGCCAGCAACAGTTGCCAGGGCAACCCTGGGCATGGCAGGGGGCTTTAAGGGGGCCTGGACCCGCCCACTTCCGGTTTGGGGGCCAGCAACAGTTGCCAGAGCAACCCTGGGCATGGCAGGGGGCTTTAAGGGGGCCTGGACCCGCCCACTTCCGCTTTGGGGGCCAGCAACAGTTGCCAGGGCAACCCTGGGCATGGCAGGGGGCTTAAGGGGGCCTGGACCCGCCCACTTCCGCTTTGGGGGCCAGCAACAGTTGCCAGGGCAACCCTGGGCATGGCAGGTGGCTCAAGGGGGCCTGGACCCGCCCACTTCCGCTTTGGGGGCCAGCAACAGTTGCCAGGGCAACCCTGGGCATGGCAGGGGGCTTTAGGGGGCCTGGACCCACCCACTTCCGCTTTGGGGGCCAGCAACAGTTGCTGGGGCAACCCTGGGCATGGCAGGGGGCTTTAAGGGGGCCTGGACCCGCCCACTTCCGCTTTGGGGGCCAGCAACAGTTGCCAGGGCAACCCTGGGCATGGCAGGGTGCTCAATGGGGCCTGGACCCGCCCACTTCCGCTTTGGGGGCCAGCAACAGTTGCTATGGCAACCCTGGGCATGGCAGGGGGCTTAAGGGGGCCTGGACCCGCCCACTTCCGCTTTGGGGGCCAGCAACAGTTGCCAGGGCAACCCTGGGCATGGCACTGGGCTTAAGGGGGCCTGGACCCGCCCACTTCCGCTTTGGGGGCCAGCAACAGTTGCCGGGGCAACCCTGGGCATGGCAGGGGGCTTTAAGGGGGCCTGGACCCGCACACTTCCGCTTTGGGGGCCAGCAACAGTTGCCAGGGCAACCCTGGGCATGGCAGGGGGCTTTAAGGGGGCCTGGACCCGCCCACTTCCGGTTTGGGGGCCAGCAACAGTTGCCAGAGCAACCCTGGGCATGGCAGGGGGCTTTAAGGGGGCCTGGACCCGCCCACTTCCGCTTTGGGGGCAAGAGACAGTTGCCAGGGCAACCCTGGGCATGGCAGGGGGCTTTAAGGGGGCCTGGACCCGCCCACTTCCGCTCTGGGGGCCAGAAACAGTTGCCAGGGCAACCCTGGGCATGGCAGAGGGCTTAAGTGGGCCTGGACCCGCCCACTTCCGCTTTGGGGGCCAGCAACAGTTGCCAGGGCAACCCTGGGCATGGCAGCGGGCTTTAGGGGGCCTGGACCCACCCACTTCCGCTTTGGGGGCCAGCAACAGTTGCCGGGGCAACCCTGGGCATGGCAGGGGGCTTTAAGGGGGCCTGGACCCGCCCACTTCCGCTTTGGGGGCCAGCAACAGTTGCCAGGGCAACCCTGGGCATGGCAGGGTGCTCAATGGGGCCTGGACCCGCCCACTTCCGCTTTGGGGGCCAGCAACAGTTGCCATGGCAACCCTGGGCATGGCAGGGGGCTTTAAGGGGGCCTGGACCCGCACACTTCCGCTTTGGGGGCCAGCAACAGTTGCCAGGGCAACCCTGGGCATGGCAGGGGGCTTTAAGGGGGCCTGGACCCGCCCACTTCCGGTTTGGGGGCCAGCAACAGTTGCCAGGGCAACCCTGGGCATGGCAGCGGGCTTTAGGGGGCCTGGACCCGCCCACTTCCGCTTTGGGGGCCAGCAACAGTTGCCGGGGCAACCCTGGGCATGGCAGGGGGCTTTAAGGGGGCCTGGACCCGCCCACTTCCGCTTTGGGGGCCAGCAACAGTTGCCAGGGCAACCCTGGGCATGGCAGGGAGCTTTAAGGGGTCCTGGACCCGCCCACTTCCGCTTTGGGGGCCAGCAACAGTTGCCAGAGCAACCCTGGGTATGGCAGGGGGCTTTAAGGGGGCCTGGACCCGCCCACTTCCGCTTTGGGGGCAAGAGACAGTTGCCAGGGCAACCCTGGGCATGGCAGGGGGCTTTAAGGGGGCCTGGACCCGCCCACTTCCGCTTTGGGGGCAAGAAACAGTTGCCAGGGCAACCCTGGGCATGGCAGGGGGCTTAAGGGGGCCTGGACCCGCCCACTTCCGCTTTGGGGGCCAGAAACAGTTGCCAGGGCAACCCTGGGCATGGCAGGGGGCTTAAGGGGGCCTGGACCCGCCCACTTCCGCTTTGGGGGCCAGCAACAGTTGCCAGGGCAACCCTGGGCATGGCAGCGGGCTTTAGGGGGCCTGGACCCACCCACTTCCGCTTTGGGGGCCAGCAACAGTTGCCGGGGCAACCCTGGGCATGGCAGGGGGCTTTAAGGGGGCCTGGACCCGCCCACTTCCGCTTTGGGGGCCAGCAACAGTTGCCAGGGCAACCCTGGGCATGGCAGGGTGCTCAATGGGGCCTGGACCCGCCCACTTCCGCTTTGGGGGCCAGCAACAGTTGCCATGGCAACCCTGGGCATGGCAGGGGGCTTAAGGGGGCCTGGACCCGCCCACTTCCGCTTTGGGGGCCAGCAACAGTTGCCAGGGCAACCCTGGGCATGGCAGGGGGCTTAAGGGGGCCTGGACCCGCAGACTTCCGCTTTGGGGGCCAGCAACAGTTGCCGGGGCAACCCTGGGCATGGCAGGGGGCTTTAAGGGGGCCTGGACCCGCACACTTCCGCTTTGGGGGCCAGCAACAGTTGCCAGGGCAACCCTGGGCATGGCAGGGGGCTTTAAGGGGGCCTGGATCCGCCCACTTCCGCTTTGGGTGCCAGCAACAGTTGCCAGGGCAACCCTGGGCATGGCAGGGGGCTTAAGGGGGCCTGGACCCACCCACTTCCGCTTTGGGGGCCAGCAACAGTTGCCAGAGCAACCCTGGGCATGGCAGGGGGCTTTAAGGGGGCCTGGACCCGCCCACTTCCGCTTTGGGGGCAAGAGACAGTTGCCAGGGCAACCCTGGGCATGGCAGGGGGCTTTAAGGGGGCCTGGACCCGCCCACTTCCGCTTTGGGGGCCAGAAACAGTTGCCAGGGCAACCCTGGGCATGGCAGGGGGCTTAAGGGGGCCTGGACCCGCCCACTTCCGCTTTGGGGGCCAGCAACAGTTGCCAGGGCAACCCTGGGCATGGCAGCGGGCTTTAGGGGGCCTGGACCCACCCACTTCCGCTTTGGGGGCCAGCAACAGTTGCCGGGGCAACCCTGGGCATGGCAGGGGGCTTTAAGGGGGCCTGGACCCGCCCACTTCCGCTTTGGGGGCCAGCAACAGTTGCCAGGGCAACCCTGGGCATGGCAGGGGGCTTTAAGGGGGCCTGGACCCGCCCACTTCCGCTTTGGGGGCCAGCAACAGTTGCCAGGCCAACCCTGGGCATGGCAGGGGGCTTTAAGGGGGCCTGGACCCGCCCACTTCCGCTTTGGGGGCCAGCAACAGTTGCCAGGGCAACCCTGGGCATGGCAGGGGGCTTAAGGGGGCCTGGACCCGCCCACTTCCGCTTTGGGGGCCAGCAACAGTTGCCAGGGCAACCCTGGGCATGGCAGGGGGCTTTAAGGGGGCCTGGACCCGCCCACTTCCGCTTTGGGGGCCAGCAACAGTTGCCAGGGCAACCCTGGGCATGGCAGGGGGCTTAAGGGGGCCTGGACCCGCCCACTTCCGCTTTGGGGGCCAGCAACAGTTGCCAGGGCAACCCTGGGCATGGCAGGGGGCTCAAGGGGGCCTGGACCCGCCCACTTCCGCTTTGGGGGCCAGCAACAGTTGCCAGGGCAACCCTGGGCATGGCAGGGGGCTTTAGGGGGCCTGGACCCACCCACTTCCGCTTTGGGGGCCAGCAACAGTTGCCGGGGCAACCCTGGGCATGGCAGGGGGCTTTAAGGGGGCCTGGACCCGCCCACTTCCGCTTTGGGGGCCAGCAACAGTTGCCAGGGCAACCCTGGGCATGGCAGGGTGCTCAATGGGGCCTGGACCCGCCCACTTCCGCTTTGGGGGCCAGCAACAGTTGCCATGGCAACCCTGGGCATGGCAGGGGGCTTAAGTGGGCCTGGACCCGCCCACTTCCGCTTTGGGGGCCAGCAACAGTTGCCAGGGCAACCCTGGGCATGGCAGGGGGCTTAAGGGGGCCTGGACCCACCCACTTCCGCTTTGGGGGCCAGCAACAGTTGCCGGGGCAACCCTGGGCATGGCAGGGGGCTTTAAGGGGGCCTGGACCCGCACACTTCCGCTTTGGGGGCCAGCAACAGTTGCCAGGGCAACCCTGGGCATGGCAGGGGGCTTTAAGGGGGCCTGGACCCGCCCACTTCCGGTTTGGGGGCCAGCAACAGTTGCCAGAGCAACCCTGGGCATGGCAGGGGGCTTTAAGGGGGCCTGGACCCGCCCACTTCCGCTTTGGGGGCAAGAGACAGTTGCCAGGGCAACCCTGGGCATGGCAGGGGGCTTTAAGGGGGCCTGGACCCGCCCACTTCCGCTTTGGGGGCCAGAAACAGTTGCCAGGGCAACCCTGGGCATGGCAGAGGGCTTAAGTGGGCCTGGACCCGCCCACTTCCGCTTTGGGGGCCAGCAACAGTTGCCAGGGCAACCCTGGGCATGGCAGCGGGCTTTAGGGGGCCTGGACCCACCCACTTCCGCTTTGGGGGCCAGCAACAGTTGCCGGGGCAACCCTGGGCATGGCAGGGGGCTTTAAGGGGGCCTGGACCCGCCCACTTCCGCTTTGGGGGCCAGCAACAGTTGCCAGGGCAACCCTGGGCATGGCAGGGTGCTCAATGGGGCCTGGACCCGCCCACTTCCGCTTTGGGGGCCAGCAACAGTTGCCATGGCAACCCTGGGCATGGCAGGGGGCTTTAAGGGGGCCTGGACCCGCACACTTCCGCTTTGGGGGCCAGCAACAGTTGCCAGGGCAACCCTGGGCATGGCAGGGGGCTTTAAGGGGGCCTGGACCCGCCCACTTCCGGTTTGGGGGCCAGCAACAGTTGCCAGGGCAACCCTGGGCATGGCAGCGGGCTTTAGGGGGCCTGGACCCGCCCACTTCCGCTTTGGGGGCCAGCAACAGTTGCCGGGGCAACCCTGGGCATGGCAGGGGGCTTTAAGGGGCCTGGACCCGCCCACTTCCGCTTTGGGGGCCAGCAACAGTTGCCAGGGCAACCCTGGGCATGGCAGGGGGCTTTAAGGGGGCCTGGACCCGCCCACTTCCGCTTTGGGGGCCAGCAACAGTTGCCAGAGCAACCCTGGGCATGGCAGGGGGCTTTAAGGGGGCCTGGACCCGCCCACTTCCGCTTTGGGGGCAAGAGACAGTTGCCAGGGCAACCCTGGGCATGGCAGGGGGCTTTAAGGGGGCCTGGACCCGCCCACTTCCGCTTTGGGGGCAAGAAACAGTTGCCAGGGCAACCCTGGGCATGGCAGGGGGCTTAAGGGGGCCTGGACCCGCCCACTTCCGCTTTGGGGGCCAGAAACAGTTGCCAGAGCAACCCTGGGCATGGCAGGGGGCTTAAGGGGGCCTGGACCCGCCCACTTCCGCTTTGGGGGCCAGCAACAGTTGCCAGGGCAACCCTGGGCATGGCAGCGGGCTTTAGGGGGCCTGGACCCACCCACTTCCGCTTTGGGGGCCAGCAACAGTTGCCGGGGCAACCTGGGCATGGCAGGGGGCTTTAAGGGGGCCTGGACCCGCCCACTTCCGCTTTGGGGGCCAGCAACAGTTGCCAGGGCAACCCTGGGCATGGCAGGGTGCTCAATGGGGCCTGGACCCGCCCACTTCCGCTTTGGGGGCCAGCAACAGTTGCCATGGCAACCCTGGGCATGGCAGGGGGCTTAAGGGGGCCTGGACCCGCCCACTTCCGCTTTGGGGGCCAGCAACAGTTGCCAGGGCAACCCTGGGCATGGCAGGGGGCTTAAGGGGGCCTGGACCCGCCCACTTCCGCTTTGGGGGCCAGCAACAGTTGCCGGGGCAACCCTGGGCATGGCAGGGGGCTTTAAGGGGGCCTGGACCCGCACACTTCCGCTTTGGGGGCCAGCAACAGTTGCCAGGGCAACCCTGGGCATGGCAGGGGGCTTTAAGGGGGCCTGGACCCGCCCACTTCCGGTTTGGGGGCCAGCAACAGTTGCCAGGGCAACCCTGGGCATGGCAGCGGGCTTTAGGGGGCCTGGACCCGCCCACTTCCGCTTTGGGGGCCAGCAACAGTTGCCGGGGCAACCCTGGGCATGGCAGGGGGCTTTAAGGGGGCCTGGACCCGCCCACTTCCGCTTTGGGGGCCAGCAACAGTTGCCAGGGCAACTTTGGGCATGGCAGGGGGCTTTAAGGGGGCCTGGACCCGCCCACTTCCGCTTTGGGGGCCAGCAACAGTTGCCAGGGCAACCCTGGGCATGGCAGGGGGCTTAAGGGGGCCTGGACCCGCCCACTTCCGCTTTGGGGGCCAGCAACAGTTGCCAGGGCAACCCTGGGCATGGCAGGGGGCTCAAGGGGGCCTGGACCCGCCCACTTCCGCTTTGGGGGCCAGCAACAGTTGCCAGGGCAACCCTGGGCATGGCAGGGGGCTTTAAGGGGGCCTGGACCCGCCCACTTCCGCTTTGGGGGCCAGCAACAGTTGCCAGGGCAACCCTGGGCATAGCAGGGGGCTTTAAGGGGGCCTGGACCCGCCCACTTCCGCTTTGGGGGCCAGCAACAGTTGCCAGGGCAACCCTGGGCATGGCAGGGGGCTTAAGGGGGCCTGGACCCGCCCACTTCCGCTTTGGGGGCCAGCAACAGTTGCAGGGCAACCCTGGGCATGGCAGGGGGCTATAAGGGGGCCTGGACCCGCCCACTTCCGCTTTGGGGGCCAGCAACAGTGGCCAGGGCAACCCTGGGCATGGCAGGGGGCTTTAAGGGTACCTGGACCCGCCCACTTCCGCTTTGGGGGCCAGCAACAGTTGCCAGGGCAACCCTGGGCATGGCAGGGGGCTTAAGGGGGCCTGGACCCGCCCACTTCCGCTTTGGGTGCCAGCAACAGTTGCCAGGGCAACCCTGGGCATGGCAGGGGGCTTAAGGGGGCCTGGACCCGCCCACTTCCGCTTTGGGGGCTAGCAACAGTTGCCAGGGCAACCCTGGGCATGGCAGGGGGCTTTAAGGGGGCCTGGATCCGCCCACTTCCGCTTTGGGGGCCAGCAACAGTTGCCAGGGCAACCCTGGGCATGGCAGGGAGCTTAAGGGGGCCTGGACCCGCCCACTTCCGCTTTGGGTGCCAGCAACAGTTGCCAGGGCAACCCTGGGCATGGCAGGGGGCTTAAGGGGGCCTGGACCCGCCCACTTCCGCTTTGGGGGCCAGCAACAGTTGCCAGAGCAACCCTGGGCATGGCAGGGGGCTTTAAGGGGGCCTGGACCCGCCCACTTCCGCTTTGGGGGCAAGAGACAGTTGCCAGGGCAACCCTGGGCATGGCAGGGGGCTTTAAGGGGGCCTGGACCCGCCCACTTCCGCTTTGGGGGCCAGAAACAGTTGCCAAGGCAACCCTGGGCATGGCAGGGGGCTTAAGGGGGCCTGGACCCGCCCACTTCCGCTTTGGGGGCCAGCAACAGTTGCCAGGGCAACCCTGGGCATGGCAGCGGGCTTTAGGGGGCCTGGACCCACCCACTTCCGCTTTGGGGGCCAGCAACAGTTGCCGGGGCAACCCTGGGCATGGCAGGGGGCTTTAAGGGGGCCTGGACCCGCCCACTTCCGCTTTGGGGCCAGCAACAGTTGCCATGGCAACCCTGGGCATGGCAGGGGGCTTTAAGGGGGCCTGGACCCGCACACTTCCGCTTTGGGGGCCAGCAACAGTTGCCAGGGCAACCCTGGGCATGGCAGGGGGCTTTAAGGGGGCCTGGACCCGCCCACTTCCGGTTTGGGGGCCAGCAACAGTTGCCAGGGCAACCCTGGGCATGGCAGCGGGCTTTAGGGGGCCTGGACCTGCCCACTTCCGCTTTGGGGGCCAGCAACAGTTGCCGGGGCAACCCTGGGCATGGCAGGGGGCTTTAAGGGGGCCTGGACCCGCCCACTTCCGCTTTGGGGGCCAGCAACAGTTGCCAGGGCAACCCTGGGCATGGCAGGGGGCTTTAAGGGGGCCTGGACCCGCCCACTTCCGCTTTGGGGGCCAGCAACAGTTGCCAGAGCAACCCTGGGCATGGCAGGGGGGTTAAAGGGGGCCTGGACCCGCCCACTTCCGCTTTGGGGGCAAGAGACAGTTGCCAGGGCAACCCTGGGCATGGCAGGGGGCTTTAAGGGGGCCTGGACCCGCCCACTTCCGCTTTGGGGGCAAGAAACAGTTGCCAGGGCAACCCTGGGCATGGCAGGGGGCTTAAGGGGGCCTGGACCCGCCCACTTCCGCTTTGGGGGCCAGAAACAGTTGCCAGGGCAACCCTGGGCATGGCAGGGGGCTTAAGGGGGCCTGGACCCGCCCACTTCCGCTTTGGGGGCCAGCAACAGTTGCCGGGGCAACCCTGGGCATGGCAGGGGGCTTTAAGGGGGCCTGGACCCGCACACTTCCGCTTTGGGGGCCAGCAACAGTTGCCAGGGCAACCCTGGGCATGGCAGGGGGCTTTAAGGGGGCCTGGACCCGCCCACTTCCGGTTTGGGGGCCAGCAACAGTTGCCAGGGCAACCCTGGGCATGGCAACGGGCTTTAGGGGGCCTGGACCCACCCACTTCCGCTTTGGGGGCCAGCAACAGTTGCCGGGGCAACCCTGGGCATGGCAGGGGGCTTTAAGGGGGCCTGGACCCGCCCACTTCCGCTTTGGGGGCCAGCAACAGTTGCCAGGGCAACCCTGGGCATGGCAGGGTGCTCAATGGGGCCTGGACCCGCCCACTTCCGCTTTGGGGGCCAGCAACAGTTGCCAGGGCAACCATGGGCATGGCAGGGGGCTTAAGGGGGCCTGGACCCGCCAACTTCCGCTTTGGGGGCCAGCAACAGTTGCCGGGGCAACCCTGGGCATGGCAGGGGGCTTTAAGGGGGCCTGGACCCGCACACTTCCGCTTTGGGGGCCAGCAACAGTTGCCAGGGCAACCCTGGGCATGGCAGGGGGCTTTAGGGGGCCTGGACCCGCCCACTTCCGGTTTGGGGGCCAGCAACAGTTGCCAGGGCAACCCTGGGCATGGCAGCGGGCTTTGGGGGGCCTGGACCCGCCCACTTCCGCTTTGGGGGCCAGCAACAGTTGCCGGGGCAACCCTGGGCATGGCAGGGGGCTTTAAGGGGGCCTGGACCCGCCCACTTCCGCTTTGGGGGCCAGCAACAGTTGCCAGGGCAACCCTGGGCATGGCAGGGGGCTTTAAGGGGGCCTGGACCCGCCCACTTCCGCTTTGGGGGCCAGCAACAGTTGCCAGGGCAACCCTGGGCATGGCAGGGGGCTTAAGGGGGCCTGGACCCGCCCACTTCCGCTTTGGGGGCCAGCAACAGTTGCCAGGGCAACCCTGGGCATGGCAGGGGGCTCAAGGGGGCCTGGACTTGCCCACTTCCGCTTTGGGGGCCAGCAACAGTTGCCAGGGCAACCCTGGGCATGGCAGGGGGCTTTAAGGGGGCCTGGACCCGCCCACTTCCGCTTTGGGGGCCAGCAACAGTTGCCAGGGCAACCCTGGGCATAGCAGGGGGCTTTAAGGGGGCCTGGACCCGCCCACTTCCGCTTTGGGGGCCAGCAACAGTTGCCAGGGCAACCCTGGGCATGGCAGCGGGCTTTTGGGGGCCTGGACCCACCCACTTCCGCTTTGGGGGCCAGCAACAGTTGCCGGGGCAACCCTGGGCATGGCAGGGGGCTTTAAGGGGGCCTGGACCCGCCCACTTCCGCTTTGGGGGCCAGCAACAGTTGCCAGGGCAACCCTGGGCATGGCAGGGTGCTCAATGGGGCCTGGACCCGCCCACTTCCGCTTTGGGGGCCAGCAACAGTTGCCATGGCAACCCTGGGCATGGCAGGGGGCTTAAGGGGGCCTGGACCCGCCCACTTCCGCTTTGGGGGCCAGCAACAGTTGCCAGGGCAACCATGGGCATGGCAGGGGGCTTAAGGGGGCCTGGACCCGCCAACTTCCGCTTTGGGGGCCAGCAACAGTTGCCGGGGCAACCCTGGGCATGGCAGGGGGCTTTAAGGGGGCCTGGACCCGCACACTTCCGCTTTGGGGGCCAGCAACAGTTGCCAGGGCAACCCTGGGCATGGCAGGGGGCTTTAAGGGGGCCTGGACCCGCCCACTTCCGGTTTGGGGGCCAGCAACAGTTGCCAGGGCAACCCTGGGCATGGCAGGGGGCTATAAGGGGGCCTGGACCCGCCCACTTCCGCTTTGGGGGCCAGCAACAGTTGCCAGGGCAACCCTGGGCATGGCAGGGGGCTTTAAGCGGGCCTGGACCCGCCCACTTCCGCTTTGGGGGCCAGCAACAGTTGCCAGGGCAACCCTGGGCATGGCAGGGGGCTTTAAGGGGGCCTGGACCCGCCCACTTCCGCTTTGGGGGCCAGCAACAGTTGCCAGGGCAACCCTGGGCATGGCAGGGGGCTTAAGGGGGCCTGGACCCGCCCACTTCCGCTTTGGGGGCCAGCAACAGTTGCCAGGGCAACCCTATGCATGGCAGGGGGCTTTAAGGGGGCCTGGACCCGCCCACTTCCGCTTTGGGGGCCAGCAACAGTTGCCAGGGCAACCCTGGGCATGGCAGGGGGCTTTAAGGGGGCCTGGACCCGCCCACTTCCGCTTTGGGGGCCAGCAACAGTTGCCAGGGCAACCGCTGGGCATGGCAGGGGGCTTTAAGGGGGCCTGGACCCGCCCACTTCCGCTTTGGGGGCCAGCAACAGTTGCCAGGGCAACCCTGGGCATAGCAGGGGGCTTTAAGGGGGCCTGGACCCGCCCACTTCCGCTTTGGGGGCCAGCAACAGTTGCCAGGGCAACCCTGGGCATGGCAGGGGGCTTAAGGGGGCCTGGACCCGCCCACTTCCGCTTTGGGGGCCAGCAACAGTTGCCAGGGCAACCCTATGCATGGCAGGGGGCTTTAAGTGGGCCTGGACCCGCCCACTTCCGCTTTGGGGGCCAGCAACAGTTGCCAGGCAACCCTGGGCATGGCAGGGGGCTTTAAGGGGGCCTGGACCCGCCCACTTCCGCTTTGGGGGCCAGCAACAGTTGCCAGGGCAACCCTGGGCATGGCAGGGGGCTTAAGGGGGCCTGGACCCGCCCACTTCCGCTTTGGGTGCCAGCAACAGTTGCCAGGGCAACCCTGGGCATGGCAGGGGGCTTAAGGGGGCCTGGACCCGCCCACTTCCGCTTTGGGGGCCAGCAACAGTTGCCAGGGCAACCCTGGGCATGGCAGGGGGCTTTAAGGGGGCCTGGACCCGCCCACTTCCGCTTTGGGGGCCAGCAACAGTTGCCAGGGCAACCCTGGGCATGGCAGGGTGCTCAATGGGGCCTGGACCCGCCCACTTCCGCTTTGGGGGCCAGCAACAGTTGCCATGGCAACCCTGGGCATGGCAGGGGGCTTAAGGGGGCCTGGACCCGCCCACTTCCGCTTTGGGGGCCAGCAACAGTTGCCAGGGCAACCCTGGGCATGGCAGGGGGCTTAAGGGGGCCTGGACCCGCCAACTTCCGCTTTGGGGGCCAGCAACAGTTGCCGGGGCAACCCTGGGCATGGCAGGGGGCTTTAAGGGGGCCTGGACCCGCCCACTTCCGGTTTGGGGGCCAGCAACAGTTGCCAGGGCAACCCTGGGCATGGCAGCGGGCTTTAGGGGGCCTGGACCCGCCCACTTCCGCTTTGGGGGCCAGCAACAGTTGCCGGGGCAACCCTGGGCATGGCAGGGGGCTTTAAGGGGGCCTGGACCCGCCCACTTCCGCTTTGGGGGCCAGCAACAGTTGCCAGGGCAACCCTGGGCATGGCAGGGGGCTTTAAGGGGGCCTGGACCCGCCCACTTCCGGTTTGGGGGCCAGCAACAGTTGCCAGGGCAACCCTGGGCATGGCAGCGGGCTTTAGGGGGCCTGGACCCGCCCACTTCCGCTTTGGGGGCCAGCAACAGTTGCCGGGGCAACCCTGGGCATGGCAGGGGGCTTTAAGGGGGCCTGGACCCGCCCACTTCCGCTTTGGGGGCCAGCAACAGTTGCCAGGGCAACCCTGGGCATGGCAGGGGGCTTTAAGGGGGCCTGGACCCGCCCACTTCCGCTTTGGGGGCCAGCAACAGTTGCCAGGGCAACCCTGGGCATGGCAGGGGGCTTAAGGGGGCCTGGACCCGCCCACTTCCGCTTTGGGGGCCAGCAACAGTTGCCAGGGCAACCCTGGGCATGGCAGGGGGCTCAAGGGGGCCTGGACCCGCCCACTTCCGCTTTTGGGGCCAGCAACAGTTGCCAGGGCAACCCTGGGCATGGCAGGGGGCTTTAAGGGGGCCTGGACCCGCCCACTTCCGCTTTGGGGGCCAGCAACAGTTGCCAGGGCAACCCTGGGCATGGCAGGGGGCTTTAAGGGGGCCTGGACCCGCCCACTTCCGCTTTGGGGGCCAGCAACAGTTGCCAGGGCAACCCTGTGCATGGCAGGGGGCTTAAGGGGGCCTGGACCCGCCCACTTCCGCTTTAGGGGCCAGCAACAGTTGCCAGAGCAACCCTGGGCATGGCAGGGGGCTTTAAGGGGGCCTGGACCCGCCCACTTCCGCTTTGGGGGCAAGAGACAGTTGCCAGGGCAACCCTGGGCATGGCAGGGGGCTTTAAGGGGGCCTGGACCCGCCCACTTCCGCTTTGGGGGCCAGAAACAGTTGCCAGGGCAACCCTGGGCATGGCAGGGGGCTTAAGGGGGCCTGGACCCGCCCACTTCCGCTTTGGGGGCCAGCAACAGTTGCCATGGCAACCCTGGGCATGGCAGCGGGCTTTAGGGGGCCTGGACCCACCCACTTCCGCTTTGGGGGCCAGCAACAGTTGCCGGGGCAACCCTGGGCATGGCAGGGGGCTTTAAGGGGGCCTGGACCCGCCCACTTCCGCTTTGGGGGCCAGCAACAGTTGCCAGGGCAACCCTGGGCATGGCAGGGTGCTCAATGGGGCCTGGATCCGCCCACTTCCGCTTTGGGGGCCAGCAACAGTTGCCATGGCAACCCTGGGCATGGCAGGGGGCTTTAAGGGGGCCTGGACCCGCACACTTCCGCTTTTTGGGCCAGCAACAGTTGCCAGGGCAACCCTGGGCATGGCAGGGGGCTTTAGGGGGCCTGGACCCGCCCACTTCCGGTTTGGGGGCCAGCAACAGTTGCCGGGGCAACCCTGGGCATGGCAGCGGGCTTTGGGGGGCCTGGACCCGCCCACTTCCGCTTTGGGGGCCAGCAACAGTTGCCGGGGCAACCCTGGGCATGGCAGGGGGCTTTAAGGGGGCCTGGACCCGCCCACTTCCGCTTTGGGGGCCAGCAACAGTTGCCAGGGCAACCCTGGGCATGGCAGGGGGCTTTAAGGGGGCCTGGACCCGCCCACTTCCGCTTTGGGGGCCAGCAACAGTTGCCAGGGCAACCCTGGGCATGGCAGGGGGCTTAAGGGGGCCTGGACCCGCCCACTTCCGCTTTGGGGGCCAGCAACAGTTGCCAGGGCAACCCTGGGCATGGCAGGGGGCTCAAGGGGGCCTGGACCCGCCCACTTCCGCTTTGGGGGCCAGCAACAGTTGCCAGGGCAACCCTGGGCATGGCAGGGGGCTTTAAGGGGGCCTGGACCCGCCCACTTCCGCTTTGGGGGCCAGCAACAGTTGCCAGGGCAACCCTGGGCATAGCAGGGGGCTTTAAGGGGGCCTGGACCCGCCCACTTCCGCTTTGGGGGCCAGCAACAGTTGCCAGGGCAACCCTGGGCATGGCAGCGGGCTTTTGGGGGCCTGGACCCACCCACTTCCGCTTTGGGGGCCAGCAACAGTTGCCGGGGCAACCCTGGGCATGGCAGGGGGCTTTAAGGGGGCCTGGACCCGCCCACTTCCGCTTTGGGGGCCAGCAACAGTTGCCAGGGCAACCCTGGGCATGGCAGGGTGCTCAATGGGGCCTGGACCCGCCCACTTCCGCTTTGGGGGCCAGCAACAGTTGCCATGGCAACCCTGGGCATGGCAGGGGGCTCAAGGGGGCCTGGACCCGCCCACTTCCGCTTTGGGTGCCAGCAACAGTTGCCAGGGCAACCCTGGGCATGGCAGGGGGCTTAAGGGGGCCTGGACCCGCCCACTTCCGCTTTGGGGGCCAGCAACAGTTGCCAGGGCAACCCTGGGCATGGCAGGGGGCTTTAAGGGGGCCTGGACCCGCCCACTTCCGCTTTGGGGGCCAGCAACAGTTGCCAGGGCAACCCTGGGCATGGCAGGGTGCTCAATGGGGCCTGGACCCGCCCACTTCCGCTTTGGGGGCCAGCAACAGTTGCCATGGAAACCCTGGGCATGGCAGGGGGCTTAAGGGGGCCTGGACCCGCCCACTTCCGCTTTGGGGGCCAGCAACAGTTGCCAGGGCAACCCTGGGCATGGCAGGGGGCTTAAGGGGGCCTGGACCCGCCAACTTCCGCTTTGGGGGCCAGCAACAGTTGCCGGGGCAACCCTGGGCATGGCAGGGGGCTTTAAGGGGGCCTGGACCCGCCCACTTCCGGTTTGGGGGCCAGCAACAGTTGCCAGGGCAACCCTGGGCATGGCAGCGGGCTTTAGGGGGCCTGGACCCGCCCACTTCCGCTTTGGGGGCCAGCAACAGTTGCCGGGGCAACCCTGGGCATGGCAGGGGGCTTTAAGGGGGCCTGGACCCGCCCACTTCCGCTTTGGGGGCCAGCAACAGTTGCCAGGGCAACCCTGGGCATAGCAGGGGGCTTTAAGGGGGCCTGGACCCGCCCACTTCCGCTTTGGGGGCCAGCAACAGTTGCCAGGGCAACCCTGGGCATGGCAGCGGGCTTTAGGGGCCTGGACCCGCCCACTTCCGCTTTGGGGGCCAGCAACAGTTGCCAGGGCAACCCTGGGCATGGCAGGGGGCTTTAAGGGGGCCTGGACCCGCCCACTTCCGCTTTGGGGGCCAGCAACAGTTGCCAGGGCAACCCTGGGCATAGCAGGGGGCTTTAAGGGGGCCTGGACCCGCCCACTTCCGCTTTGGGGGCCAGCAACAGTTGCCAGGGCAACCCTGGGCATGGCAGCGGGCTTTTGGGGGCCTGGACCCACCCACTTCCGCTTTGGGGGCCAGCAACAGTTGCCGGGGCAACCCTGGGCATGGCAGGGGGCTTTAAGGGGGCCTGGACCCGCCCACTTCCGCTTTGGGGGCCAGCAACAGTTGCCAGGGCAACCCTGGGCATGGCAGGGTGCTCAATGGGGCCTGGACCCGCCCACTTCCGCTTTGGGGGCCAGCAACAGTTGCCATGGCAACCCTGGGCATGGCAGGGGGCTCAAGGGGGCCTGGACCCGCCCACTTCCGCTTTGGGGGCCAGCAACAGTTGCCAGGGCAACCATGGGCATGGCAGGGGGCTTAAGGGGGCCTGGACCCGCCAACTTCCGCTTTGGGGGCCAGCAACAGTTGCCGGGGCAACCCTGGGCATGGCAGGGGGCTTTAAGGGGGCCTGGACCCGCACACTTCCGCTTTGGGGGCCAGCAACAGTTGCCAGGGCAACCCTGGGCATGGCAGGGGGCTTTAAGGGGGCCTGGACCCGCCCACTTCCGGTTTGGGGGCCAGCAACAGTTGCCAGGGCAACCCTGGGCATGGCAGGGGGCTATAAGGGGGCCTGGACCCGCCCACTTCCGCTTTGGGGGCCAGCAACAGTTGCCAGGGCAACCCTGGGCATGGCAGGGGGCTTTAAGCGGGCCTGGACCCGCCCACTTCCGCTTTGGGGGCCAGCAACAGTTGCCAGGGCAACCCTGGGCATGGCAGGGGGCTTTAAGGGGGCCTGGACCCGCCCACTTCCGCTTTGGGGGCCAGCAACAGTTGCCAGGGCAACCCTGGGCATGCCAGGGGGCTTAAGGGGGCCTGGACCCGCCCACTTCCGCTTTGGGGGCCAGCAACAGTTGCCAGGGCAACCCTGGGCATGGCAGGGGGCTCAAGGGGGCCTGGACCCGCCCACTTCCGCTTTGGGGGCCAGCAACAGTTGCCAGGGCAACCCTGGGCATGGCAGGGGGCTTAAGGGGGCCTGGACCCGCCCACTTCCGCTTTGGGGGCCAGCAACAGTTGCCAGGGCAACCCTGGGCATAGCAGGGGGCTTTAAGGGGGCCTGGACCCGCCCACTTCCGCTTTGGGGGCCAGCAACAGTTGCCAGGGCAACCCTGGGCATGGCAGGGGGCTTAAGGGGGCCTGGACCCGCCCACTTCCGCTTTGGGGGCCAGCAACAGTTGCCAGGGCAACCCTGGGCATGGCAGGGGGCTTTAAGGGGGCCTGGACCCGCCCACTTCCGCTTTGGGGGCCAGCAACAGTTGCCAGGGCAACCCTGGGCATGGCAGGGGGCTTTAAGGGGGCCTGGACCCGCCCACTTCCGCTTTGGGGGCCAGCAACAGTTGCCAGGGCAACCCTGGGCATGGCAGGGGGCTTAAGGGGGCCTGGACCCGCCCACTTCCGCTTTGGGTGCCAGCAACAGTTGCCAGGGCAACCCTGGGCATGGCAGGGGGCTTAAGGGGGCCTGGACCCGCCCACTTCCGCTTTGGGGGCCAGCAACAGTTGCCAGGGCAACCCTGGGCATGGCAGGGGGCTTTAAGGGGGCCTGGACCCGCCCACTTCCGCTTTGGGGGCCAGCAACAGTTGCCAGGGCAACCCTGGGCATGGCAGGGTGCTCAATGGGGCCTGGACCCGCCCACTTCCGCTTTGGGGGCCAGCAACAGTTGCCATGGAAACCCTGGGCATGGCAGGGGGCTTAAGGGGGCCTGGACCCGCCCACTTCCGCTTTGGGGGCCAGCAACAGTTGCCAGGGCAACCCTGGGCATGGCAGGGGGCTTAAGGGGGCCTGGACCCGCCAACTTCCGCTTTGGGGGCCAGCAACAGTTGCCGGGGCAACCCTGGGCATGGCAGGGGGCTTTAAGGGGGCCTGGACCCGCCCACTTCCGGTTTGGGGGCCAGCAACAGTTGCCAGGGCAACCCTGGGCATGGCAGCGGGCTTTAGGGGGCCTGGACCCGCCCACTTCCGCTTTGGGGGCCAGCAACAGTTGCCGGGGCAACCCTGGGCATGGCAGGGGGCTTTAAGGGGGCCTGGACCCGCCCACTTCCGCTTTGGGGGCCAGCAACAGTTGCCAGGGCAACCCTGGGCATGGCAGGGGGCTTTAAGGGGCCTGGACCCGCCCACTTCCGGTTTGGGGGCCAGCAACAGTTGCCAGGGCAACCCTGGGCATGGCAGCGGGCTTTAGGGGGCCTGGACCCGCCCACTTCCGCTTTGGGGGCCAGCAACAGTTGCCGGGGCAACCCTGGGCATGGCAGGGGGCTTTAAGGGGGCCTGGACCCGCCCACTTCCGCTTTGGGGGCCAGCAACAGTTGCCAGGGCACCCTGGGCATGGCAGGGGGCTTTAAGGGGGCCTGGACCCGCCCACTTCCGCTTTGGGGGCCAGCAACAGTTGCCAGGGCAACCCTGGGCATGGCAGGGGGCTTAAGGGGGCCTGGACCCGCCCACTCCGCTTTGGGGGCCAGCAACAGTTGCCAGGGCAACCCTGGGCATGGCAGGGGGCTCAAGGGGGCCTGGACCCGCCCACTTCCGCTTTTGGGGCCAGCAACAGTTGCCAGGGCAACCCTGGGCATGGCAGGGGGCTTTAAGGGGGCCTGGACCCGCCCACTTCCGCTTTGGGGGCCAGCAACAGTTGCCAGGGCAACCCTGGGCATGGCAGGGGGCTTTAAGGGGGCCTGGACCCGCCCACTTCCGCTTTGGGGGCCAGCAACAGTTGCCAGGGCAACCCTGTGCATGGCAGGGGGCTTAAGGGGGCCTGGACCCGCCCACTTCCGCTTTGGGGGCCAGCAACAGTTGCCAGAGCAACCCTGGGCATGGCAGGGGGCTTTAAGGGGCCTGGACCCGCCCACTTCCGCTTTGGGGGCAAGAGACAGTTGCCAGGGCAACCCTGGGCATGGCAGGGGGCTTTAAGGGGGCCTGGACCCGCCCACTTCCGCTTTGGGGCCAGAAACAGTTCCATGGCAACCCTGGGCATGGCAGCGGGCTTTAGGGGGCCTGGACCCACCCACTTCCGCTTTGGGGGCCAGCAACAGTTGCCGGGGCAACCCTGGGCATGGCAGGGGGCTTTAAGGGGGCCTGGACCCGCCCACTTCCGCTTTGGGGGCCAGCAACAGTTGCCAGGGCAACCCTGGGCATGGCAGGGTGCTCAATGGGGCCTGGACCGCCCACTTCCGCTTTGGAAGCCAGCAACAGTTGCCATGGCAACCCTGGGCATGGCAGGGGGCTTTAAGGGGGCCTGGACCCGCACACTTCCGCTTTGGGGGCCAGCAACAGTTGCCAGGGCAACCCTGGGCATGGCAGCGGGCTTTAGGGGGCCTTGACCCGCCCACTTCCGCTTTGGGGGCCAGCAACAGTTGCCGGGGCAACCCTGGGCATGGCAGGGGGCTTTAAGGGGGCCTGGACCCGCCCACTTCCGCTTTGGGGGCCAGCAACAGTTGCCGGGGCAACCCTGGGCATGGCAGGGGGCTTTAGGGGGCCTGGACCCACCCACTTCCGCTTTGGGGGCCAGCAACAGTTGCCAGGGCAACCCTGGGCATGGCAGGGGGCTTTAAGGGGGCCTGGACCCGCCCACTTCCGCTTTGGGGGCCAGCAACAGTTGCCAGGGCAACCCTGGCATGGCAGGGTGCTCAATGGGGCCTGGACCCGCCCACTTCCGCTTTGGGGGCCAGCAACAGTTGCCATGGCAACCCTGGGCATGGCAGGGGCTTAAGGGGGCCTGGACCCGCCCACTTCCGCTTTGGGGGCCAGCAACAGTTGCCAGGGCAACCCTGGGCATGGCAGGGGGCTTAAGGGGGCCTGGACCCGCCAACTTCCGCTTTGGGGGCCAGCAACAGTTGACGGGGCAACCCTGGGCATGGCAGGGGGCTTTAAGGGGGCCTGGACCCGCACACTTCCGCTTTGGGGGCCAGCAACAGTTGCCAGGGCAACCCTGGGCATGGCAGGGGGCTTTAAGGGGGCCTGGACCCGCCCACTTCCGGTTTGGGGGCCAGCAACAGTTGCCAGGGCAACCCTGGGCATGGCAGCGGGCTTTAGGGGGCCTGGACCCGCCCACTTCCGCTTTGGGGGCCAGCAACAGTTGCCGGGGCAACCCTGGGCATGGCAGGGGGCTTTAAGGGGGCCTGGACCCGCCCACTTCCGCTTTGGGGGCCAGCAACAGTTGCCAGGGCAACCCTGGGCATGGCAGGGGGCTTTAAGGGGGCCTGGACCCGCCCACTTCCGCTTTGGGGGCCAGCAACAGTTGCCAGGGCAACCCTGGGCATGGCAGGGGGCTTAAGGGGGCCTGGACCCGCCCACTTCCGCTTTGGGGGCCAGCAACAGTTGCCAGGGCAACCCTGGGCATGGCAGGGGGCTCAAGGGGGCCTGGACCCGCCCACTTCCGCTTTTGGGGCCAGCAACAGTTGCCAGGGCAACCCTGGGCATGGCAGGGGGCTTTAAGGGGGCCTGGACCCGCCCACTTCCGCTTTGGGGGCCAGCAACAGTTGCCAGGGCAACCCTGGGCATGGCAGGGGGCTTAAGGGGGCCTGGACCCGCCCACTTCCGCTTTGGGGGCCAGCAACAGTTGCCAGGGCAACCCTGGGCATGGCAGGGGGCTTTAAGGGGGCCTGGACCCGCCCACTTCCGCTTTGGGGGCCAGCAACAGTTGCCAGGGCAACCCTGGGCATGGCAGGGGGCTTTAAGGGGGCCTGGACCCGCCCACTTCCGCTTTGGGGGCCAGCAACAGTTGCCAGGGCAACCCTGGGCATGGCAGGGGGCTTAAGGGGGCCTGGACCCGCCAACTTCCGCTTTGGGGGCCAGCAACAGTTGACGGGGCAACCCTGGGCATGGCAGGGGGCTTTAAGGGGGCCTGGACCCGCACACTTCCGCTTTGGGGGCCAGCAACAGTTGCCAGGGCAACCCTGGGCATGGCAGGGGGCTTTAAGGGGGCCTGGACCCGCCCACTTCCGGTTTGGGGGCCAGCAACAGTTGCCAGGGCAACCCTGGGCATGGCAGCGGGCTTTAGGGGGCCTGGACCCGCCCACTTCCGCTTTGGGGGCCAGCAACAGTTGCCGGGGCAACCCTGGGCATGGCAGGGGGCTTTAAGGGGGCCTGGACCCGCCCACTTCCGCTTTGGGGGCCAGCAACAGTTGCCAGGGCAACCCTGGGCATGGCAGGGGGCTTTAAGGGGGCCTGGACCCGCCCACTTCCGCTTTGGGGGCCAGCAACAGTTGCCAGGGCAACCCTGGGCATGGCAGGGGGCTTAAGGGGCCTGGACCCGCCCACTTCCGCTTTGGGGGGCCAGCAACAGTTGCCAGGGCAACCCTGGGCATGGCAGGGGGCTCAAGGGGGCCTGGACCCGCCCACTTCCGCTTTTGGGGCCAGCAACAGTTGCCAGGGCAACCCTGGGCATGGCAGGGGGCTTTAAGGGGGCCTGGACCCGCCCACTTCCGCTTTGGGGGCCAGCAACAGTTGCCAGGGCAACCCTGGGCATGGCAGGGGGCTTAAGGGGGCCTGGACCCCGCCCACTTCCGCTTTGGGGGCCAGCAACAGTTGCCAGGGCAACCCTGGGCATGGCAGGGGGCTTTAAGGGGGCCTGGACCCGCCCACTTCCGCTTTGGGGGCCAGCAACAGTTGCCAGGGCAACCCTGGGCATGGCAGGGGGCTTTAAGGGGGCCTGGACCCGCCCACTTCCGCTTTGGGGGCCAGCAACAATTGCCAGGGCAACCCTGGGCATGGCAGGGGGCTTAAGGGGGCCTGGACCCGCCCACTTCCGCTTTGGGTGCCAGCAACAGTTGCCAGGGCAACCCTGGGCATGGCAGGGGGCTTAAGGGGGCCTGGACCCGCCCACTCCGCTTTGGGGGCCAGCAACAGTTGCCAGGGCAACCCTGGGCATGGCAGGGGGCTTTAAGGGGACCTGGACCCGCCCACTTCCGCTTTGGGGGCCAGCAACAGTTGCCAGGGCAACCCTGGGCATGGCAGGGGGCTTAAGGGGGCCTGGACCCGCCCACTTCTGCTTTGGGTGCCAGCAACAGTTGCCAGGGCAACCCTGGGCATGGCAGGGGGCTTAAGGGGGGCCTGGACCCGCCCACTTCCGCTTTGGGTGCCAGCAACAGTTGCCAGGGCAACCCTGGGCATGGCAGGGGGCTTTAAGGGGGCCTGGATCCGCCCACTTCCGCTTTGGGGGCCAGCAACAGTTGCCAGGGCAACCCTGGGCATGGCAGGGGGCTTTAAGGGGGCCTGGACCCGCCCACTTCCGCTTTGGGGGCCAGCAACAGTTGCCAGGGCAACCCTGGGCATGGCAGGGGGCTTAAGGGGGCCTGGACCCGCCCACTTCCGCTTTGGGGGCCAGCAACAGTTGCCAGGGCAACCCTGGGCATGGCAGGGGGCTCAAGGGGGCCTGGACCCGCCCACTTCCGCTTTGGGGGCCAGCAACAGTTGCCAGGACAACCCTGGGCATGGCAGGGGGCTTTAAGGGGGCCTGGACCCGCCCACTTCCGCTTTGGGGGCCAGCAACAGTTGCCAGGGCAACCCTGGGCATGGCAGGGGGATTTAAGGGGGCCTGGACCCGCCCACTTCCGCTTTGGGGGCCAGCAACAGTTGCCAGGGCAACCCTGGGCATGGCAGGGGGCTTAAGGGGGCCTGGACCCGCCCACTTCCGCTTTGGGGGCCAGCAACAGTTGCCAGGGCAACCCTGGGCATGGTTGGGGGCTTTAAGGGGGCCTGGACCCGCCCACTTCCGCTTTGGGGGCCAGCAACAGTTGCCAGGGCAACCCTGGGCATGGCAGGGGGCTTTAAGGGGGCCTGGACCCGCCCACTTCCGCTTTGGGGGCTAGCAACAGTTGCCAGGGCAACCCTGGGCATGGCAGGGGGCTTAAGGGGGCCTGGACCCGCCCACTTCCGCTTTGGGTGCCAGCAACAGTTGCCAGGGCAACCCTGGGCATGGCAGGGGGCTTAAGGGGGCCTGGACCCGCCCACTTCCGCTTTGGGTGCCAGCAACAGTTGCCAGGGCAACCCTGGGCATGGCAGGGGGCTTTAAGGGGGCCTGGATCCGCCCACTTCCGCTTTGGGGGCCAGCAACAGTTGCCAGGGCAACCCTGGGCATGGCAGGGAGCTTAAGGGGGCCTGGACCCGCCCACTTCCGCTTTGGGTGCCAGCAACAGTTGCCAGGGCAACCCTGGGCATGGCAGGGGGCTTAAGGGGGCCTGGACCCGCCCACTTCCGCTTTGGGGGCCAGCAACAGTTGCCAGAGCAACCCTGGGCATGGCAGGGGGCTTTAAGGGGGCCTGGACCCGCCCACTTCCGCTTTGGGGGCAAGAGACAGTTGCCAGGGCAACCCTGGGCATGGCAGGGGGCTTTAAGGGGGCCTGGACCCGCCCACTTCCGCTTTGGGGGCCAGAAACAGTTGCCAGGGCAACCCTGGGCATGGCATGGGGCTTAAGGGGGCCTGGACCCGCCCACTTCCGCTTTGGGGGCCAGCAACAGTTGCCAGGGCAACCCTGGGCATGGCAGCGGGCTTTAGGGGGCCTGGACCCACCCACTTCCGCTTTGGGGGCAAGAAACAGTTGCCAGGGCAACCCTGGGCATGGCAGGTGGCCTTAAAGGGGCCTGGACCCGCCCACTTCCGCTTTGGGGGTCAGAAACAGTTGCCAGGGCAACCCTGGGCATGGCAGGGGGCTTTAAGGGGGCCTGGACCCGCCCACTTCCACTTTGGGGGCCAGAAACAGTTGCCAGGGCAACCCTGGGCATGGCAGGGGGCTTTTAGGGGGCCTGGACCCGCCCACTTCCGCTTTGGGGGCCAGCAACAGTTGCCAGGGCAACCCTGGGCATGGCAGGGGGCTTTAAGGGGGCCTGGACCCGCCCACTTCCGCTTTGGGGGCCAGCAACAGTTGCCAGGGCAACCCTGGGCATGGCAGGGGGCTTAAGGGGGCCTGGACCCGCCCACTTCCGCTTTGGGTGCCAGCAACAGTTGCCAGGGCAACCCTGGGCATGGCAGGGGGCTTAAGGGGGCCTGGACCCGCCCACTTCCGCTTTGGGGGCCAGCAACAGTTGCCAGGGCAACCCTGGGCATGGCAGGGGGCTTTAAGGGGGCCTGGACCCGCCCACTTCCGCTTTGGGGGCCAGCAACAGTTGCCAGGGCAACCCTGGGCATAGCAGGGGGATTTAAGGGGGCCTGGACCCGCCCACTTCCGCTTTGGGGGCCAGCAACAGTTGCCAGGGCAACCCTGGGCATGGCAGGGGGCTTAAGGGGGCCTAGACCCGCCCACTTCCGCTTTGGGGGCCAGCAACAGTTGCCAGGGCAACCCTGGGCATGGCAGGGGGCTTTAAGGGGGCCTGGACCCGCCCACTTCCGCTTTGGGGGCCAGCAACAGTTGCCAGGGCAACCCTGGGCATGGCAGGGGGCTTTAAGGGGGCCTGGACCCGCCCACTTCCGCTTTGGGGGCTAGCAACAGTTGCCAGGGCAACCCTGGGCATGGCAGGGGGCTTAAGGGGGCCTGGACCCGCCCACTTCCGCTTTGGGTGCCAGCAACAGTTGCCAGGGCAACCCTGGGCATGGCAGGGGGCTTAAGGGGGCCTGGACCCGCCCACTTCCGCTTTGGGTGCCAGCAACAGTTGCCAGGGCAACCCTGGGCATGGCAGGGGGCTTTAAGGGGGCCTGGATCCGCCCACTTCCGCTTTGGGGGCCAGCAACAGTTGCCAGGGCAACCCTGGGCATGGCAGGGAGCTTAAGGGGGCCTGGACCCGCCCACTTCCGCTTTGGGTGCCAGCAACAGTTGCCAGGGCAACCCTGGGCATGGCAGGGGGCTTAAGGGGGCCTGGACCCGCCCACTTCCGCTTTGGGGGCCAGCAACAGTTGCCAGAGCAACCCTGGGCATGGCAGGGGGCTTTAAGGGGGCCTGGACCCGCCCACTTCCGCTTTGGGGGCAAGAGACAGTTGCCAGGGCAACCCTGGGCATGGCAGGGGGCTTTAAGGGGGCCTGGACCCGCCCACTTCCGCTTTGGGGGCCAGAAACAGTTGCCAGGGCAACCCTGGGCATGGCAGGGGGCTTAAGGGGGCCTGGACCCGCCCACTTCCGCTTTGGGGGCCAGCAACAGTTGCCAGGGCAACCCTGGGCATGGCAGCGGGCTTTAGGGGGCCTGGACCCACCCACTTCCGCTTTGGGGGCAAGAAACAGTTGCCAGGGCAACCCTGGGCATGGCAGGTGGCCTTAAAGGGGCCTGGACCCGCCCACTTCCGCTTTGGGGGTCAGAAACAGTTGCCAGGGCAACCCTGGGCATGGCAGGGGGCTTTAAGGGGGCCTGGACCCGCCCACTTCCACTTTGGGGGCCAGAAACAGTTGCCAGGGCAACCCTGGGCATGGCAGGGGGCTTTTAGGGGGCCTGGACCCGCCCACTTCCGCTTTGGGGGCCAGCAACAGTTGCCAGGGCAACCCTGGGCATGGCAGGGGGCTTTAAGGGGGCCTGGACCCGCCCACTTCCGCTTTGGGGGCCAGCAACAGTTGCCAGGGCAACCCTGGGCATGGCAGGGGGCTTAAGGGGGCCTGGACCCGCCCACTTCCGCTTTGGGTGCCAGCAACAGTTGCCAGGGCAACCCTGGGCATGGCAGGGGGCTTAAGGGGGCCTGGACCCGCCCACTTCCGCTTTGGGTGCCAGCAACAGTTGCCAGGGCAACCCTGGGCATGGCAGGGGGCTTAAGGGGGCCTGGACCCGCCCACTTCCGCTTTGGGGGCCAGCAACAGTTGCCAGGGCAACCCTGGGCATGGCAGGGGGCTTTAAGGGGGCCTGGATCCGCCCACTTCCGCTTTGGGGGCCAGCAACAGTTGCCAGGGCAACCCTGGGCATGGCAGGGGGCTTTAAGGGGGCCTGGACCCGCCCACTTCCGCTTTGGGGGCCAGCAACAGTTGCCAGGGCAACCCTGGGCATGGCAGGGGGCTTAAGCGGGCCTGGACCCGCCCACTTCCGCTTTGGGGGCCAGCAACAGTTGCCAGGGCAACCCTGGGCATGGCAGGGGGCTTTAAGGGGGCCTGGACCCGCCCACTTCCGCTTTGGGGGCCAGCAACAGTTGCCAGGGCAACCCTGGGCATGGCAGGGGGCTTTAAGGGGACCTGGACCCGCCCACTTCCGCTTTGGGGGCCAGCAACAGTTGCCAGGGCAACCCTGGGCATGGCAGGGGGTTTAAGGGGGCCTGGACCCGCCCACTTCTGCTTTGGGTGCCAGCAACAGTTGCCAGGGCAACCCTGGGCATGGCAGGGGGCTTAAGGGGGCCTGGACCCGCCCACTTCCGCTTTGGGTGCCAGCAACAGTTGCCAGGGCAACCCTGGGCATGGCAGGGGGCTTTAAGGGGGCCTGGATCCGCCCACTTCCGCTTTGGGGGCCAGCAACAGTTGCCAGGGCAACCCTGGGCATGGCAGGGGGCTTTAAGGGGGCCTGGACCCGCCCACTTCCGCTTTGGGGGCCAGCAACAGTTGCCAGGGCAACCCTGGGCATGGCAGGGGGCTTAAGGGGGCCTGGACCCGCCCACTTCCGCTTTGGGGGCCAGCAACAGTTGCCAGGGCAACCCTGGGCATGGCAGGGGGCTCAAGGGGGCCTGGACCCGCCCACTTCCGCTTTGGGGGCAAGAGACAGTTGCCAGGGCAACCCTGGGCATGGCAGGGGGCTTTAAGGGGGCCTGGACCCGCCCACTTCCGCTTTGGGGGCCAGAAACAGTTGCCAGGGCAACCCTGGGCATGGCATGGGGCTTAAGGGGGCCTGGACCCGCCCACTTCCGCTTTGGGGGCCAGCAACAGTTGCCAGGGCAACCCTGGGCATGGCAGCGGGCTTTAGGGGGCCTGGACCCACCCACTTCCGCTTTGGGGGCAAGAAACAGTTGCCAGGGCAACCTGGGCATGGCAGGTGGCCTTAAAGGGGCCTGGACCCGCCCACTTCCGCTTTGGGGGTCAGAAACAGTTGCCAGGGCAACCCTGGGCATGGCAGGGGGCTTTAAGGGGGCCTGGACCCGCCCACTTCCACTTTGGGGGCCAGAAACAGTTGCCAGGGCAACCCTGGGCATGGCAGGGGGCTTTTAGGGGGCCTGGACCCGCCCACTTCCGCTTTGGGGGCCAGCAACAGTTGCCAGGGCAACCCTGGGCATGGCAGGGGGCTTTAAGGGGGCCTGGACCCGCCCACTTCCGCTTTGGGGGCCAGCAACAGTTGCCAGGGCAACCCTGGGCATGGCAGGGGGCTTAAGGGGGCCTGGACCCGCCCACTTCCGCTTTGGGTGCCAGCAACAGTTGCCAGGGCAACCCTGGGCATGGCAGGGGGCTTAAGGGGGCCTGGACCCGCCCACTTCCGCTTTGGGGGCCAGCAACAGTTGCCAGGGCAACCCTGGGCATGGCAGGGGGCTTTAAGGGGACCTGGACCCGCCCACTTCCGCTTTGGGGGCCAGCAACAGTTGCCAGGGCAACCCTGGGCATGGCAGGGGGATTTAAGGGGGCCTGGACCCGCCCACTTCCGCTTTGGGGGCCAGCAACAGTTGCCAGGGCAACCCTGGGCATGGCAGGGGGCTTAAGGGGGCCTGGACCCGCCCACTTCCGCTTTGGGGGCCAGCAACAGTTGCCAGGGCAACCCTGGGCATGGCAGGGGGCTTTAAGGGGGCCTGGACCCGCCCACTTCCGCTTTGGGGGCCAGCAACAGTTGCCAGGGCAACCCTGGGCATGGCAGGGGGCTTTAAGGGGGCCTGGACCCGCCCACTTCCGCTTTGGGGCCAGCAACAGTTGCCAGGGCAACCCTGGGCATGGCAGGGGGCTTAAGGGGGCCTGGACCCGCCCACTTCCGCTTTGGGTGCCAGCAACAGTTGCCAGGGCAACCCTGGGCATGGCAGGGGGCTTAAGGGGGCCTGGACCCGCCCACTTCCGCTTTGGGTGCCAGCAACAGTTGCCAGGGCAACCCTGGGCATGGCAGGGGGCTTTAAGGGGGCCTGGATCCGCCCACTTCCGCTTTGGGGGCCAGCAACAGTTGCCAGGGCAACCCTGGGCATGGCAGGGAGCTTAAGGGGGCCTGGACCCGCCCACTTCCGCTTTGGGTGCCAGCAACAGTTGCCAGGGCAACCCTGGGCATGGCAGGGGGCTTAAGGGGGCCTGGACCCGCCCACTTCCGCTTTGGGGGCCAGCAACAGTTGCCAGAGCAACCCTGGGCATGGCAGGGGGCTTTAAGGGGCCTGGACCCGCCCACTTCCGCTTTGGGGGCAAGAGACAGTTGCCAGGGCAACCCTGGGCATGGCAGGGGGCTTTAAGGGGGCCTGGACCCGCCCACTTCCGCTTTGGGGGCCAGAAACAGTTGCCAGGGCAACCCTGGGCATGGCAGGGGGCTTAAGGGGGCCTGGAACCGCCCACTTCCGCTTTGGGGGCCAGCAACAGTTGCCAGGGCAACCTGGGCATGGCAGCGGGCTTTAGGGGCCTGGACCCACCCACTTCCGCTTTGGGGGCAAGAAACAGTTGCCAGGGCAACCCTGGGCATGGCAGGTGGCCTTAAAGGGGCCTGGACCCGCCCACTTCCGCTTTGGGGGTCAGAAACAGTTGCCAGGGCAACCCTGGGCATGGCAGGGGGCTTTAAGGGGGCCTGGACCCGCCCACTTCCACTTTGGGGGCCAGAAACAGTTGCCAGGGCAACCCTGGGCATGGCAGGGGGCTTTTAGGGGGCCTGGACCCGCCCACTTCCGCTTTGGGGGCCAGCAACAGTTGCCAGGGCAACCCTGGGCATGGCAGGGGGCTTTAAGGGGGCCTGGACCCGCCCACTTCCGCTTTGGGGGCCAGCAACAGTTGCCAGGGCAACCCTGGGCATGGCAGGGGGCTTAAGGGGGCCTGGACCCGCCCACTTCCGCTTTGGGTGCCAGCAACAGTTGCCAGGGCAACCCTGGGCATGGCAGGGGGCTTAAGGGGGCCTGGACCCGCCCACTTCCGCTTTGGGTGCCAGCAACAGTTGCCAGGGCAACCCTGGGCATGGCAGGGGGCTTAAGGGGGCCTGGACCCGCCCACTTCCGCTTTGGGGGCCAGCAACAGTTGCCAGGGCAACCCTGGGCATGGCAGGGGGCTTTAAGGGGGCCTGGATCCGCCCACTTCCGCTTTGGGGGCCAGCAACAGTTGCCAGGGCAACCCTGGGCATGGCAGGGGGCTTTAAGGGGGCCTGGACCCGCCCACTTCCGCTTTGGGGGCCAGCAACAGTTGCCAGGGCAACCCTGGGCATGGCAGGGGGCTTTAAGCGGGCCTGGACCCGCCCACTTCCGCTTTGGGGGCCAGCAACAGTTGCCAGGGCAACCCTGGGCATGGCAGGGGGCTTTAAGGGGGCCTGGACCCGCCCACTTCCGCTTTGGGGGCCAGCAACAGTTGCCAGGGCAACCCTGGGCATGGCAGGGGGCTTTAAGGGGACCTGGACCCGCCCACTTCCGCTTTGGGGGCCAGCAACAGTTGCCAGGGCAACCCTGGGCATGGCAGGGGGTTTAAGGGGGCCTGGACCCGCCCACTTCTGCTTTGGGTGCCAGCAACAGTTGCCAGGGCAACCCTGGGCATGGCAGGGGGCTTAAGGGGGCCTGGACCCGCCCACTTCCGCTTTGGGTGCCAGCAACAGTTGCCAGGGCAACCCTGGGCATGGCAGGGGGCTTTAAGGGGGCCTGGATCCGCCCACTTCCGCTTTGGGGGCCAGCAACAGTTGCCAGGGCAACCCTGGGCATGGCAGGGGGCTTTAAGGGGGCCTGGACCCGCCCACTTCCGCTTTGGGGGCCAGCAACAGTTGCCAGGGCAACCCTGGGCATGGCAGGGGGCTTAAGGGGGCCTGGACCCGCCCACTTCCGCTTTGGGGGCCAGCAACAGTTGCCAGGGCAACCCTGGGCATGGCAGGGGGCTCAAGGGGGCCTGGACCCGCCCACTTCCGCTTTGGGGGCCAGCAACAGTTGCCAGGGCAACCCTGGGCATGGCAGGGGGCTTAAGGGGGCCTGGACCCGCCCACTTCCGCTTTGGGGGCCAGCAACAGTTGCCAGGGCAACCCTGGGCATAGCAGGGGGATTTAAGGGGGCCTGGACCCGCCCACTTCCGCTTTGGGGGCCAGCAACAGTTGCCAGGGCAACCCTGGGCATGGCAGGGGGCTTAAGGGGGCCTGGACCCGCCCACTTCCGCTTTGGGGGCCAGCAACAGTTGCCAGGGCAACCCTGGGCATGGCAGGGGGCTTTAAGGGGGCCTGGACCCGCCCACTTCCGCTTTGGGGGCCAGCAACAGTTGCCAGGGCAACCCTGGGCATGGCAGGGGGCTTTAAGGGGGCCTGGACCCGCCCACTTCCGCTTTGGGGGCCAGCAACAGTTGCCAGGGCAACCCTGGGCATGGCAGGGGGCTTAAGGGGGCCTGGACCCGCCCACTTCCGCTTTGGGTGCCAGCAACAGTTGCCAGGGCAACCCTGGGCATGGCAGGGGGCTTAAGGGGGCCTGGACCCGCCCACTTCCGCTTTGGGTGCCAGCAACAGTTGCCAGGGCAACCCTGGGCATGGCAGGGGGCTTTAAGGGGGCCTGGATCCGCCCACTTCTGCTTTGGGGGCCAGCAACAGTTGCCAGGGCAACCCTGGGCATGGCAGGGAGCTTAAGGGGGCCTGGACCCGCCCACTTCCGCTTTGGGTGCCAGCAACAGTTGCCAGGGCAACCCTGGGCATGGCAGGTGGCTTAAGGGGGCCTGGACCCGCCCACTTCCGCTTTGGGGGCCAGCAACAGTTGCCAGAGCAACCCTGGGCATGGCAGGGGGCTTTAAGGGGGCCTGGACCCGCCCACTTCCGCTTTGGGGGCAAGAGACAGTTGCCAGGGCAACCCTGGGCATGGCAGGGGGCTTTAAGGGGGCCTGGACCCGCCCACTTCCGCTTTGGGGGTTAGAAACAGTTGCCAGGGCAACTCTGGGCATGGCAGGGGGCTTAAGGGGGCCTGGACCCGCCCACTTCCGCTTTGGGGGTCAGCAACAGTTGCCAGGGCAACCCTGGGCATGGCAGCGGGCTTTAGGGGGCCTGGACACACCCACTTCCGCTTTGGGGGCAAGAAACAGTTGCCAGGGCAACCCTGGGCATGGCCGGTGGCCTTAAAGGGGCCTGGACCCGCCCACTTCCGCTTTGGGGGTCAGAAACAGTTGCCAGGGCAACCCTGGGCATGGCAGGGGGCTCAAGGGGGCCTGGACCCGCCCACTTCCGCTTTGGGGGCCAGCAACAGTTGCCAGGGCAACCCTGGGCATGGCAGGGGGCTTTAAGGGGGCCTGGACCCGCCCACTTCCGCTTTGGGGGCCAGCAACAGTTGCCAGGGCAACCCTGGGCATAGCAGGGGGATTTAAGGGGGCCTGGACCCGCCCACTTCCGCAGTTTATAGCAATATCGGGAAATCTAATGTCTGTAACATCTCTTTTTTAGTTAATTGCTGCATACACATTGAGCGATTTAAATGTGCTCAATCCGCCAATTTAATGAATTATTTTCATTTATTTCTTATTTATTAAGAGTTTCAATTCTTGAAATGAGGTAGAATTAGGTTCTGTGTTAATGTGTTGTTATAGTCAAGAACCTTCTCCTCATTAGATATTCGTTCGGATACCTGCTGAGATTTTATTTATAAATTATGAGGAGAAATAAATGTGTGATACTTAGTGCTAAATTATAGTACTGGGGCAAAAAATAAATAAAATAAATTCACCGTTGTGCGGTGTGTTTGCATTCTTGTGTATTAATACAAGAATAATGTGCTTGGTGTCAAGGTATCTTAAGTGTGGCCCCACATTGGGGTGTGGGTGAAGATAAGATTTAGGGTGTGTTTAAATAATGGTAATAATAAGGGTTAAGGTTAAGGTTAGGGTTAGGAGTAGGGGTTAGGGTTGGGGTAGGGGTTAGGATTAGGGTTAGGGGTTAGGGTTAGGGTTAGGGTTTAGGGTTGGGGTTAGGGTTAGGTTTAGGGTTAGGATAAGGGGTAAGGTTAGGGTTAGGGTTAGGGTTAGGTTTAGGGTTAGGATAAGGGTAAGGTTAGGGTTAGGGTTAGGGATAGGGTTAGGGTTTAGTACTAGAATTGTACTAGATTGTGGTATTGAGGATGAGATTCAAAAAATGTCACCATTATATGGTGTGTTTGTATCCTTGTGTGTTAATAAGGGAATTAAGTGATTGGTGTTGACACATCTACGTGTGGCCCCACTCCAGGGTGTGGGTGAGAATTAGGTTTGGGGTGTGGTTAGATAGTGATGTTAAGAAGTATTAATGGCTCGTGATAATCGGAAGGTAAGTAATACTATTAGGTGGAGTCTAATTCATTATGATCCATGTGCATCATGAGCTAGAATGCTCATAATAATTTTTTATATATGGTGCCTATATGTTTCAGGAAAGGATGATAGTGAGTAAGGTGAAAATAAAAACAATAAAAAGTCAGTGACACTCTGCAATAAATAATAAAAACACAACAGAAAAACCCAAAAAGAACACGTGTGGGGAAAGAAGGTATGGTGAGTATCCTCTTGGTAATATGATAAATAATGGTAGTGAACGAAGTGTCTTTTAATAGGGGAGTCTGTACCACCTTGACACACTCGCTCCTATTGTCTCAGCGTATCCTTCACTGAGTGTGTATTTGTTTGGAATAATGTGTATTAAGGTGTCACTTTAAAGAAAAGCTGCAAAGCAATTTTCTTCGTTAAGACCTGTGGGGACCAAACTCTTAAATGCTGACAGATTGAAATAGGAAAAGGTAATTAGAGGGAATTAAAGTCCCATACCAGGTCACTACAACATCAGCTCAAGTGTCCAAACATTGTCCATATATTTAAGACAATTGAGGCTGCAAACAATACCTGCCTACATATTATAATTGAATCCTATTACAAGCTGCTTGGTTGCTAATTAACCAATAAATTGTATCAAGAGAAGGTAATTGGAGGCAATTAAAGCCCCTAACCAGGTGATTTCAAGATTATAGATTATATCGACATCAAAATGTCGACACACAGATAAATTAGCAACCAGCGGCAAGTGATACCAAAAGACAGGTGTCAACACACTAAGAGATTTGGCAACATATATAAAGAATAAGTTCTCACTTCAAGTGCTAGGAGTGTATTTACAAAACAGCCACAAGTGTATATGAGGTTTTTCCCACACCTTGTGACAAGAAACTGTTTCCAAAGACGCTAACAACAAATTAATATATCATTAAAGAGACTCATTAAAACACACAAGCAAGTCCCCACATGTGCTGTTTTTAAACACGCACTATTCTGCACTTTGTTTGTCAATTTTTATGTTTTGGTTTTATTTTTCGCGTTTTTTTAAATAAACAAATTAAAAGTTAATTTTTACTGACTCTAATTAATTCTCTCTGGTGCACCACAAACAAAGACACACGTTCTCTTTTTCCATATTCCGATACATCATTTTTGTGTCAGTGGTAGCACACCCCTAAGAAGCACTATAATATCAAGCAATTATTTCAATAAGAGGGGGCCTTCATTCTTATCTAAATACATAAATACCAATCCTGTGCGGAAGACTACCCAACTCCGTCTTTTGCACATTCCTTGTTGAGCTTGCCTCAAATTCCAAGTCATCCAGCACGGATTGTACAGTACGCAATATTTTGAGTGACATAGAAACTAAACGAGTGCCGCTCTGCTGTATAGTGGGACATTAATCTACAAACATGTCCAATACAGATACTTTAACAACTGGTGTGCCTAACTCGAATTTCAGTCTTAGTCAAGACATTAATGAAAGACAACTTAAACTAAAAAACTGCATGGATAATCTCCTGACAGGGGACATAACACAGGTTCAAGTAGCAGATGATTGGGTCAATGACCTACACTCATTAAAATTCAATCTCATTAAACAGACAAAATCCTTCTGGAACAAGGCAATATTTGACAGCTACACAAAACAACGTGTGACCCCTAGAGGCTTACGCCCCAGGGTGTTCCCCTCATTTGACCTGGCATCAGAAAATCTTAAAGGTGAATGGGAACAGACCTTAACCAATTGTTCACTGAAACTAATAAATATCTTAACCAAACATGAGGAACTGAAATTAGAACAATATGCCACCGAAATCTCCAGACTTAGCATCAAGCTAAAAAACTTTGAGGGTCTAGAAAAATTTCAAAAGATCTATCAGAAATATAAAACTGAGATAGATGTAATGGAGAGAGAGTTAATAAATCGTAAGAAATCCAAACTCCAAAGGGACATACAGGATTTCTCATCTGGTAATATTTATAGATGGAACAATACAAGGCGGAGGATACCTCAGAATCCCAATATGCCATACAACACATCAGAGAATGACTCTTCAGGGAGTGACTCTTCCTATGAACAGGCCTCGGTTAGACGCACGCCCCAGGATTTTTTAGGGGTTACCCCCAGGGAAATCAGGGATGGCATAGGAAGGTTCCCCGAAAGATCAGGAGGGGGAACAAGACGAAAAAAGCAAGTAAAAGATTGGAGGGAAGACAACAGAGATCAAAGAAGGCACAGGTATTAGATGACCAAGACACACTGAAAGTCATCAACCTGACAGAACACCTTCTCACCCCAACACAAATACAGATCCTTGGCAAAGGATTATCATTCAGTCCATCTCAGTCATTCAATCGATTTGACTGTGAAAGAGACCTACACTTGTTCGCAAGAAAACTCCTTCTTAAAAAAATAAAAAAATCTTCCATAAAAGGGATGACATACTTGTCACCAGTGCAAATCAGGACGCAAGTACTAGTGGACAAACTATGATTACCAATTATTTCTCTGTGGAAGAACAAAGAGTCATTTCTATGATGGAGGAATTATCCAATGAGAATGTCACGGATTCCAATGATAGCGAAGGCCCAGGAAATAAGGGCTCCAAACTACTAACCCCTAAGAAAAAGTCACAATTCTATCCAGACTTTAACATGTGTCCCCAAATCAAAGTATACCTGGATTTAGTGAGCAGGGATCTAGATGAACTGGAAAGATGCAAGCATACTAGATTCCCTCATGATAACCTCACGTCACAGGAAAGACAGGCTTTGGATGAAATCAAAAAATGGGATGACACGATAATAAAACCATCTGATAAAGGGGGCAACGTAGTCCTATGGCCTCGTTCCGGATATATCAAGGAACTAGAACGCCAACTAAATGACAAAACATGCTATCAGAGATTATACTTCAATCCGATGGACAATTTCTTGGAGATATATAACAACATCCTACAAAGGGCTCTGAGAGATAATACCATCACCAAAAAACAATACGAATTCCTAAAAACAGATGAACCAAGGGTGGCAACCCTGTATCTCCTACCCAAGATACATAAGAATGAAACAAACCCACCAGGGAGACCAATAGTCTCAGGGGTAGGAAGTCTAACAGAAAATGCCAGCAAATTTGTGGACCACTTCCTGAAAGACTATGTATGTACGCTACCATCTTACATCCGAGATACGATGGACGTATTGAATAAGATTCAAGATGTTGTATTGAATAACCAAAGCTGGTTAATCACATGTGATGTAGAGAGCCTCTATACCAGTATAATCCATCAATACGGTATAGAGGCCACCAAATACTTTTTGAGCATGGAAAGGACTGACCCTTTTAACGATTTCATTGTGAAATTACTGCACTTCGTTCTCACGAAAAACTTTTTTGTGTGCAATGATATATTCTACCTCCAGGTACAGGGGACTGCGATGGGTAGCGTTTGTGCACCCACGTATGCGAACCTGTACCTGGGGTGGTGGGAGAGAGAGCACGTGTTTGTTGAGTCTAATGAGGAGTATACAGGACACATTCTTATGTGGTTGAGATATATTGATGATCTCTTGATCATCTGGGAGGGAGATATAGACCTGTTCACCCAATTTATCAAGAAACTCAACAACAACAAGCTGAACCTCAGACTGACGACAGACATGAGCCAGGAGACAGTGACTTTCCTAGATCTCAAATTAACAATAGAACAAGATGGTCACATATCCTCGGATGTCTTTCGAAAGAAGACAGCTACTAACTCCATTTTGCACCATGACAGCTCCCACTTCCCTCCAGTTCTGAAGGGTCTACCCAAAGGTGAGTTCCTAAGAACTAAGAGGAACTGCTCCCAAATAGAGACTTATGATCTGAGAGCAGAACAACTGGGAAACAGACTGGTGAACAGAGGGTACAGTAAACGCCACATTAAAAGAGCTGCTAAAGAGGCCAGGAATTACAATCGAGATGACCTACTCATTCCTCACCCTAAAGATCCTGAAGAGAATAACAACACGGTCAGATACATTGGTACGTACTGTAAGGAATGGAAAGACATACGCCATATCCTGAATAAACATACTGACATACTTAAAACCGATAAGGATCTGAAAAGTATCATGACAGACCACATTGACATAAGCTGGAGACGAAGCAGCAACTTAAGAGATATGTTGGTCCATAGTCACTTAGGGAAAATTGGACCCTCGAGGATCCAGAAAAAAGGTTCTTATAAGTGTGGCCACTGTAAAGCATGCTCTATCATGGTCACCACCATGTCCTTCCAAGACAAATTTGCAAAAAATTGGCAAATAAGAGACTACATTACATGTGACACCCCTGGAGTCATATACAACCTAACATGTCCATGCAATTTGACATATATAGGGAAAACTCTCAGACCCCTCAAACATCGAATACTTGAGCACCTTGCCAGCATTCGGAACGCTCCAAGAGATAAGCAGAATATGAAGATATTAACACCTATCGCAAAACACTTTCTGCGATTTCACCAAAGTAAATGTGGAGGACTCAAGGCCTTCGGCATGCATAAAGTGGATTTGGGTATCAGACGGGGCAACAAAGATAAGGAGTTGCTCCGACAGGAGACCAAATTCATCTTTCTCATGAACACCATGGTCCCCACAGGTCTTAACGAAGAAAATTGCTTTGCAGCTTTTCTTTAAAGTGACACCTTAATACACATTATTCCAAACAAATACACACTCAGTGAAGGATACGCTGAGACAATAGGAGCGAGTGTGTCAAGGTGGTACAGACTCCCCTATTAAAAGACACTTCGTTCACTACCATTATTTATCATATTACCAAGAGGATACTCACCATACCTTCTTTCCCCACACGTGTTCTTTTTGGGTTTTTCTGTTGTGTTTTTATTATTTATTGCAGAGTGTCACTGACTTTTTATTGTTTTTATTTTCACCTTACTCACTATCATCCTTTCCTGAAACATATAGGCACCATATATAAAAAATTATTATGAGCATTCTAGCTCATGATGCACATGGATCATAATGAATTAGACTCCACCTAATAGTATTACTTACCTTCCGATTATCACGAGCCATTAATACTTCTTAACATCACTATCTAACCACACCCCAAACCTAATTCTCACCCACACCCTGGAGTGGGGCCACACGTAGATGTGTCAACACCAATCACTTAATTCCCTTATTAACACACAAGGATACAAACACACCATATAATGGTGACATTTTTTGAATCTCATCCTCAATACCACAATCTAGTACAATTCTAGTACTAAACCCTAACCCTATCCCTAACCCTAACCCTAACCTTACCCCTTATCCTAACCCTAAACCTAACCCTAACCCTAACCTTACCCCTTATCCTAACCCTAAACCTAACCCTAACCCTAACCCCAACCCTAAACCCTAACCCTAACCCTAACCCCTAACCCTAATCCTAACCCCTACCCCAACCCTAACCCCTACTCCTAACCCTAACCTTAACCCTTATTATTACCATTATTTAAACACACCCTAAATCTTATCTTCACCCACACCCCAATGTGGGGCCACACTTAAGATACCTTGACACCAAGCACATTATTCTTGTATTAATACACAAGAATGCAAACACACCGCACAACGGTGAATTTATTTTATTTATTTTTTGCCCCAGTACTATAATTTAGCACTAAGTATCACACATTTATTTCTCCTCATAATTTATAAATAAAATCTCAGCAGGTATCCGAACGAATATCTAATGAGGAGAAGGTTCTTGACTATAACAACACATTAACACAGAACCTAATTCTACCTCATTTCAAGAATTGAAACTCTTAATAAATAAGAAATAAATGAAAATAATTCATTAAATTGGCGGATTGAGCACATTTAAATCGCTCAATGTGTATGCAGCAATTAACTAAAAAAGAGATGTTACAGACATTAGATTTCCCGATATTGCTATAAACTGCTTATCTCTAAAATGTAGCTGTGATCCTTCTGTTTACCAAGTAAGCATATCACATGCTGATTTACCAGGAGTTTATTCCCAAACGAAAAACAGACACAAAATAAAACACAAAAAACATACTTACCTGAGAATGGGACAATCCAAAAATCCCCCGGTGTGTACATCGTGGATACGATGAAGGAACACACCCATCAGTAACCAATGGGAGGAGACTCCCACACACCAGCAAAGGTCATTGGACGAATTTACATTTGAATCTAGAATTTAAACCCCATCAAGGCAGCAGAGTGGCTTGCCTTGAAAAAGCGGGGAGCGAAACGCGCGCGCCGGCAGCACGGCCGTGTGGGTGTACTTGTGTGTACACTGTCTCTAACTTAACGCATAATTTTGAACTTAGCGTCTATTACTGTTAGCCCTTTTCAGGGCTGTATTCATACTTTATATGTGACACTACCTAGCACTCAGTAACTATAAGAAGCAGGGACATATACTGTCCTGATTTTACTACTGTCATATTGCAAAACCACTGGCAGGCACGCTGACGATCAGCGCTACCTTATCTATTTACAGCCTCTTGATTTGCGAATTAGCGGCATTTTTGGCTATTCATATGAATGACTGCTTTAAATGCATAAGCATAGCAGCATTACACAGTTTGATGAGCCTAATTAACCACTGTATATTTGCACCAGTATTAAACTACTTGCATAAAGGCAGGCTTGCCATCCTAATTGCCTCACTGCTAAAAAAACGGACAGATACGCTAAGTACTAGCGCTGTCCCATTTATACCTTGTATGTGACACTATATAGCACTCAGTGATTGTAAAAGCAGGGAAATATACTGTCCTGATATTACTACTGTCTTATTGCCAAATCACCAGTAGGCACACTGACGATCAGCGCTACCTTATCCATTGACAGCCTCTTGATTTGCAAATTAGCGGCATTTTGGGCTGTTCATATGAATGACTGCTTTAAATGCACAAGCATAGCAGCATTACACAGGTTAATGAGCCCAAAATAGCCACTGTATATTTGCACCAGTATTAAACTACTTGCATAAAGGCAGGCTTGCAATCCTAATTGCCTTACTGCTTAAAAAACGGACAGACACGCTAAGTGCTAGCGCTGTTCCATCTATACCTTATATGTGACACTATATAGCACTCAGTGATTGTAAAAGCAAGGACATATACTGTCCTGATATCACTACTGTCTCACTGCCAAATCACTAGTAGGCACACTGACGATCAGCGCTACCTTATCCATTGACAGCCTCTTGATTTGCAAATTAGCGGCATTTTGGGCTGTTCATATGAATGACTGCTTTAAATGCACAAGCATAGCAGCATTACACAGGTTAATGAGCCCAAAATAGCCACTGTATATTTGCACCAGTATTAAAATACTTGCATAAAGGCAGGCTTGCAATCCTAATTGCCTTACTGCTTAAAAAACGGACAGACACGCTAAGTGCTAGCGCTGTTCCATCTATACCTTATATGTGACACTATATAGCACTCAGTGATTGTAAAAGCAGGGACATATACTGTCCTGATATTACTACTGTCTTATTGCCAAATCACTAGTAGGCACACTGACGATCAGCGCTACCTTATCCATTGACAGCCTCTTGATTTGCAAATTAGCGGCATTTTGGGCTGTTCATATGAGTGACTGCTTTAAATGCACAAGCATAGCAGCATTACACAGGTTAATGAGCCTAAAATAGCCACTGTATATTTGCACCAATATTAAACTACTTGCATAAAGGCAGGCTTGCCATCCTAATTGCCTTACTGCTTAAAAAACGGACAGACACGCTAAGTGCTAGCGCTGTTCCATCTATACCTTATATGTGACACTATAGAGCACTCAGTGATTATAAAAGCAGGGACATATACTGTCCTGATATTACTACTGTCTTATTGCCAAATCACTAGTAGGCACACTGACGATCAGCGCTACCTCATCCATTGACAGCCTTTTGATTTGTGAATTAGCGGCATTTTGGGCTGTTTATATGAATGACTGCTTTAAATGCACAAGCATAGCAGCACCACACAGGTTAATGAGCCTAAATAGCCACTGTATATCCATCTATACCAGTACCAAACTGCTTACATAAACAGCGAACAGCGTAATTATCAGATAAATATTTACAAATCAGCGCTGTTTTCACACGCTGATCCATAAAGATTGAGGATCTTTGAGGCTGTAAATTAATACCTGTTTGCATATTACAAATGTAACAGCAGTATATTATCAAACCAGCCTTGCAGTAACAAAGTACCTGCATAATCGCTACAATTGTTTCTATTACACGCTGTTTAGCCACTAAATGCTGATAAACTGAAATAGGAATAAGGAATTGGAGGGAATTAAAACCCCTAAAACCAGGTCATTTCAAGATCAGCTCAAGTGGTCAACTTGGTCTACATCACAAGTGTCAACACACTGTCAATTAACATTCAGAAACCAGCGTGACTATCAGACTAATATTCACAAATCAGTGCTGCCTCACACACTGACAGTTTGGTTCATAAGGATTAAAGATAATTGGGGCTGCAATTAGCACTTGTCTGCATGTTGTAACCTAACAGCATCATATTATCAACCAGCCTTGCAGTAACAAAGTACCTGCACAACTACTACAATTTTCTTCATAACATGCTGCTTAAAACTCTTAAATGCTGACAGATTGAAATAGGAAAAGGTAATTAGAGGGAATTAAAGTCCCATACCAGGTCACTACAACATCAGCTCAAGTGTCCAAACATTGTCCATATATTTAAGACAATTGAGGCTGCAAACAATACCTGCCTACATATTATAATTGAATCCTATTACAAGCTGCTTGGTTGCTAATTAACCAATAAATTGTATCAAGAGAAGGTAATTGGAGGCAATTAAAGCCCCTAACCAGGTGATTTCAAGATTATAGATTATATCGACATCAAAATGTCGACACACAGATAAATTAGCAACCAGCGGCAAGTGATACCAAAAGACAGGTGTCAACACACTAAGAGATTTGGCAACATATATAAAGAATAAGTTCTCACTTCAAGTGCTAGGAGTGTATTTACAAAACAGCCACAAGTGTATATGAGGTTTTTCCCACACCTTGTGACAAGAAACTGTTTCCAAAGACGCTAACAACAAATTAATATATCATTAAAGAGACTCATTAAAACACACAAGCAAGTCCCCACATGTGCTGTTTTTAAACACGCACTATTCTGCACTTTGTTTGTCAATTTTTATGTTTTGGTTTTATTTTTCGCGTTTTTTTAAATAAACAAATTAAAAGTTAATTTTTACTGACTCTAATTAATTCTCTCTGGTGCACCACAAACAAAGACACACGTTCTCTTTTTCCATATTCCGATACATCATTTTTGTGTCAGTGGTAGCACACCCCTAAGAAGCACTATAATATCAAGCAATTATTTCAATAAGAGGGGGCCTTCATTCTTATCTAAATACATAAATACCAATCCTGTGCGGAAGACTACCCAACTCCGTCTTTTGCACAACCCTGGGCATGGCAGGGGGCTTAAGGGGGCCTGGACCCGCCCACTTCCGCTTTGGGGGCCAGCAACAGTTGCCAGGGCAACCCTGGGCATGGCAGCGGGCTTTAGGGGGCCTGGACCCGCCCACTTCCACTTTGGGGGCCAGCAACAGTTGCCAGGGCAACCCTGGGCATGGCAGGGGGCTTTAAGGGGGCCTGGACCTGCCCACTTCCGCTTTGGGGGCCAGCAACAGTTGCCAGGGCAACCCTGGGCATGGCAGGGGGCTTTAAGGGGGCCTGGACCCGCCCACTTCCGCTTTGGGGGCCAGCAACAGTTGCCAGGGCAACCCTGGGCATGGCAGGGGGCTTAAGGGGGCCTGGACCCGCCCACTTCCGCTTTGGGTGCCAGCAACAGTTGCCAGGGCAACCCTGGGCATGGCAGGGGGCTTAAGGGGGCCTGGACCCGCCCACTTCCGCTTTGGGGGCCAGCAACAGTTGCCAGGGCAACCCTGGGCATGGCAGGGGGCTTTAAGGGGGCCTGGATCCGCCCACTTCCGCTTTGGGGGCCAGCAACAGTTGCCAGGGCAACCCTGGGCATGGCAGGGAGCTTAAGGGGGCCTGGACCCGCCCACTTCCGCTTTGGGTGCCAGCAACAGTTGCCAGGGCAACCCTGGGCATGGCAGGGGGCTTAAGGGGGCCTGGACCCGCCCACTTCCGCTTTGGGGGCCAGCAACAGTTGCCAGGGCAACCCTGGGCATGGCAGGGGGCTTTAAGGGGGCCTGGACCCGCCCACTTCCGCTTTGGGGGCCAGCAACAGTTGCCAGGGCAACCCTGGGCATGGCAGGGGCTTTAAGGGGGCCTGGACCCGCCCACTTCCGCTTTGGGGGCAAGAGACAGTTGCCAGGGCAACCCTGGGCATGGCAGGGGGCTTAAGGGGGCCTGGACCCGCCCACTTCCGCTTTGGGGGCAAGAAACAGTTGCCAGGGCAACCCTGGGCATGGCAGGTGGCCTTAAAGGGGCCTGGACCCGCCCACTTCCGCTTTGGGGGTCAGAAACAGTTGCCAGGGCAACCCTGGGCATGGCAGGGGGCTTAAGGGGGCCTGGACCCGCCCACTTCCGCTTTGGGGGCCAGCAACAGTTGCCAGGGCAACCCTGGGCATGGCAGGGGGCTTTAAGGGGGCCTGGATCCGCCCACTTCCGCTTTGGGTGCCAGCAACAGTTGCCAGGGCAACCCTGGGCATGGCAGGGGGCTTAAGCGGAAGTGGGCGGGTTTAGGCCCGCTTAAAGCCCCCTGCCATGCCCAGGGTTGCCCTGGCAACTGTTGCTGGCCCCCAAAGCGGAAGTGGGCGGGTCCAGGCCCGCTTAAAGCCCCCTGCCATGCCCAGGGTTGCCCTGGCAACTGTTGCTGGCCCCCAAAGCGGAAGTGGGCAGGTCCAGGCCCCCTTAAAGCCCCCTGCCATGCCCAGGGTTGCCCTGGCAACTGTTGCTGGCCCCCAAAGCGGAAGTGGGCGGATCCAGGCCCTCTTAAAGCCCCCTGCCATGCCCAGGGTTGCCCTGGCAACTGTTGCTGGCCCCCAAAGCGGAAGTGGGCGGGTCCAGGCCCCCTTAAGCCCCCTGCCATGCCCAGGGTTGCCCTGGCAACTGTTGCTGGCACCCAAAGCGGAAGTGGGCGGGTCCAGGCCCCCTTAAGCCCCCTGCCATGCCCAGGGTTGCCCTGGCAACTGTTGCTGGCCCCCAAAGCGGAAGTGGGCGGGTCCAGGCCCCCTTAAAGCCCCCTGCCATGCCCAGGGTTGCCCTGGCAACTGTTGCTGGCCCCCAAAGCGGAAGTGGGCGGGTCCAGGCCCCCTTAAAGCCCCCTGCCATGCCCAGGGTTGCCCTGGCAACTGTTGCTGGCCCCCAAAGCGGAAGTGGGCGGGTCCAGGCCCCCTTAAAGCCCCCTGCCATGCCCAGGGTTGCCCTGGCAACTGTTGGCTGCCCCCAAAGCGGAAGTGGGCGGGTCCAGGCCCCCTTAAAGCCCCCTGCCATGCCCAGGGTTGCCCCGGCAACTGTTGCTGGCCCCCAAATCGGAAGTGGGCGGGTCCAGGCCCCCTTAAAGCCCCCAGCCATACCCAGGGTTGCCCCGGCAACTGTTGCTGGCCCCCAAAGCGGAAGTGGGCGGGTCCAGGCCCCCTTAAGCCCCCTGCCATGCCCAGGGTTGCCCTGGCAACTGTTGCTGGCACCCAAAGCGGAAGTGGGCGGGTCCAGGCCCCCTTAAGCCCCCTGCCATGCCCAGGGTTGCCCTGGCAACTGTTGCTGGCCCCTGGGCATGGCAGGGGCTTTAAGGGGGCCTGGACCCGCCCACTTCCGCTTTGGGGGCAAGAGACAGTTGCCAGGGCAACCCTGGGCATGGCAGGTGGCCTTAAAGGGGCCTGGACCCGCCCACTTCCGCTTTGGGGGTCAGAAACAGTTGCCAGGGCAACCCTGGGCATGGCAGGGGGCTTAAGGGGGCCTGGACCCGCCCACTTCCGCTTTGGGGGCCAGCAACAGTTGCCAGGGCAACCCTGGGCATGGCAGCGGGCTTTAGGGGGCCTGGACCCGCCCACTTCCACTTTGGGGGCCAGCAACAGTTGCCAGGGCAACCCTGGGCATGGCAGGGGGCTTTAAGGGGGCCTGGACCTGCCCACTTCCGCTTTGGGGGCCAGCAACAGTTGCCAGGGCAACCCTGGGCATGGCAGGGGGCTTTAAGGGGGCATGGACCCGCCCACTTCCGCTTTGGGGGCCAGCAACAGTTGCCAGGGCAACCCTGGGCATGGCAGGGGGCTTAAGGGGGCCTGGACCCGCCCACTTCCGCTTTGGGTGCCAGCAACAGTTGCCAGGGCAACCCTGGGCATGGCAGGGGGCTTAAGGGGGCCTGGACCCGCCCACTTCCGCTTTGGGGGCCAGCAACAGTTGCCAGGGCAACCCTGGGCATGGCAGGGGGCTTTAAGGGGGCCTGGATCCGCCCACTTCCGCTTTGGGGGCCAGCAACAGTTGCCAGGGCAACCCTGGGCATGGCAGGGAGCTTAAGGGGGCCTGGACCCGCCCACTTCCGCTTTGGGTGCCAGCAACAGTTGCCAGGGCAACCCTGGGCATGGCAGGGGCTTAAGGGGGCCTGGACCCGCCCACTTCCGCTTTGGGGGCCAGCAACAGTTGCCAGGGCAACCCTGGGCATGGCAGGGGGCTTTAAGGGGGCCTGGACCCGCCCACTTCCGCTTTGGGGGCCAGCAACAGTTGCCAGGGCAACCCTGGGCATGGCAGGGGCTTTAAGGGGGCCTGGACCCGCCCACTTCCGCTTTGGGGGCAAGAGACAGTTGCCAGGGCAACCCTGGGCATGGCAGGGGGCTTAAGGGGGCCTGGACCCGCCCACTTCCGCTTTGGGGGCAAGAAACAGTTGCCAGGGCAACCCTGGGCATGGCAGGTGGCCTTAAAGGGGCCTGGACCCGCCCACTTCCGCTTTGGGGGTCAGAAACAGTTGCCAGGGCAACCCTGGGCATGGCAGGGGGCTTAAGGGGGCCTGGACCCGCCCACTTCCGCTTTGGGGGCCAGCAACAGTTGCCAGGGCAACCCTGGGCATGGCAGCGGGATTTAGGGGGCCTGGACCCGCCCACTTCCACTTTGGGGGCCAGCAACAGTTGCCAGGGCAACCCTGGGCATGGCAGGGGGCTTTAAGGGGGCCTGGACCTGCCCAATTCCGCTTTGGGGGCCAGCAACAGTTGCCAGGGCAACCCTGGGCATGGCAGGGGGCTTTAAGGGGGCCTGGACCCGCCCACTTCCGCTTTGGGGGCCAGCAACAGTTGCCAGGGCAACCCTGGGCATGGCAGGGGGCTTAAGGGGGCCTGGACCCGCCCACTTCCGCTTTGGGGGCCAGCAACAGTTGCCAGGGCAACCCTGGGCATGGCAGCGGGCTTTAGGGGGCCTGGACCCGCCCACTTCCACTTTGGGGGCCAGCAACAGTTGCCAGGGCAACCCTGGGCATGGCAGGGGGCTTTAAGGGGGCCTGTACCCGCCCACTTCCGCTTTGGGGGCCAGCAACAGTTGCCAGGGCAACCCTGGGCATGGCAGGGGGCTTTAAGGGGGCCTGGACCCGCCCACTTCCGCTTTGGGGGCCAGCAACAGTTGCCAGGGCAACCCTGGGCATGGCAGGGGGCTTAAGGGGGCCTGGACCCGCCCACTTCCGCTTTGGGTGCCAGCAACAGTTGCCAGGGCAACCCTGGGCATGGCAGGGGGCTTAAGGGGGCCTGGACCCGCCCACTTCCGCTTTGGGGGCCAGCAACAGTTGCCAGGGCAACCCTGGGCATGGCAGGGGGCTTTAAGGGGGCCTGGATCCGCCCACTTCCGCTTTGGGTGCCAGCAACAGTTGCCAGGGCAACCCTGGGCATGGCAGGGGGCTTAAGGGGGCCTGGACCCGCCCACTTCCGCTTTGGGGGCCAGCAACAGTTGCCAGGGCAACCCTGGGCATGGCAGGGGGCTTTAAGGGGGCCTGGATCCGCCCACTTCCGCTTTGGGGGCCAGCAACAGTTGCCAGGGCAACCCTGGGCATGGCAGGGGGCTTTAAGCGGGCCTGGACCCGCCCACTTCCGCTTTGGGGGCCAGCAACAGTTGCCAGGGCAACCCTGGGCATGGCAGGGGGCTTAAGGGGGCCTGGACCCGCCCACTTCCGCTTTGGGGGCCAGCAACAGTTGCCAGGGCAACCCTGGGCATGGCAGGGGGCTTTAAGGGGGCCTGGACCCGCCCACTTCCGCTTTGGGGGCCAGCAACAGTTGCCAGGGCAACCCTGGGCATGGCAGGGGGCTTAAGGGGGCCTGGACCCGCCCACTTCCGCTTTGGGTGCCAGCAACAGTTGCCAGGGCAACCCTGGGCATGGCAGGGGGCTTAAGGGGGCCTGGACCCGCCCACTTCCGCTTTGGGGGCCAGCAACAGTTGCCGGGGCAACCCTGGGCATGGCTGGGGGCTTTAAGGGGGCCTGGACCCGCCCACTTCCGATTTGGGGGCCAGCAACAGTTGCCGGGGCAACCCTGGGCATGGCAGGGGGCTTTAAGGGGGCCTGGACCCGCCCACTTCCGCTTTGGGGGCAGCCAACAGTTGCCAGGGCAACCCTGGGCATGGCAGGGGGCTTAAAGGGGGCCTGGACCCGCCCACTTCCGCTTTGGGGGCCAGCAACAGTTGCCAGGGCAACCCTGGGCATGGCAGGGGGCTTTAAGGGGGCCTGGACCCGCCCACTTCCGCTTTGGGGGCCAGCAACAGTTGCCAGGGCAACCCTGGGCATGGCAGGGGGCTTTAAGGGGGCCTGGACCCGCCCACTTCCGCTTTGGGGGCCAGCAACAGTTGCCAGGGCAACCTTGGGCATGGCAGGGGGCTTAAGGGGGCCTGGACCCGCCCACTTCCGCTTTGGGTGCCAGCAACAGTTGCCAGGGCAACCCTGGGCATGGCAGGGGGCTTAAGGGGGCCTGGACCCGCCCACTTCCGCTTTGGGGGCCAGCAACAGTTGCCAGGGCAACCCTGGGCATGGCAGGGGGCTTTAAGGGGGCCTGGATCCGCCCACTTCCGCTTTGGGGGCCAGCAACAGTTGCCAGGGCAACCCTGGGCATGGCAGGGGGCTTTAAGGGGGCCTGGACCCGCCCACTTCCGCTTTGGGGGCCAGCAACAGTTGCCAGGGCAACCCTGGGCATGGCAGGGGGCTTTAAGGGGGCCTGGATCCGCCCACTTCCGCTTTGGGGGCCAGCAACAGTTGCCAGGGCAACCCTGGGCATGGCAGGGGGCTTTAAGCGGGCCTGGACCCGCCCACTTCCGCTTTGGGGGCCAGCAACAGTTGCCAGGGCAACCCTGGGCATGGCAGGGGGCTTAAGGGGGCCTGGACCCGCCCACTTCCGCTTTGGGGGCCAGCAACAGTTGCCAGGGCAACCCTGGGCATGGCAGGGGGCTTTAAGGGGGCCTGGACCCGCCCACTTCCGCTTTGGGGGCCAGCAACAGTTGCCAGGGCAACCCTGGGCATGGCAGGGGGCTTAAGGGGGCCTGGACCCGCCCACTTCCGCTTTGGGTGCCAGCAACAGTTGCCGGGGCAACCCTGGGCATGGCAGGGGGCTTAAGGGGGCCTGGACCCGCCCACTTCCGGTTTGGGGGCCAGCAACAGTTGCCGGGGCAACCCTGGGCATGGCTGGGGGCTTTAAGGGGGCCTGGACCCGCCCACTTCCGATTTGGGGGCCAGCAACAGTTGCCGGGGCAACCCTGGGCATGGCAGGGGGCTTTAAGGGGGCCTGGACCCGCCTACTTCCGCTTTGGGGGCAGCCAACAGTTGCCAGGGCAACCCTGGGCATGGCAGGGGGCTTAAAGGGGGCCTGGACCCGCCCACTTCCGCTTTGGGGGCCAGCAACAGTTGCCAGGGCAACCCTGGGCATGGCAGGGGGCTTTAAGGGGGCCTGGACCCGCCCACTTCCGCTTTGGGGGCCAGCAACAGTTGCCAGGGCAACCCTGGGCATGGCAGGGGGCTTTAAGGGGGCCTGGACCCGCCCACTTCCACTTTGGGGGCCAGCAACAGTTGCCAGGGCAACCCTGGGCATGGCAGGGGGCTTAAGGGGGCCTGGACCCGCCCACTTCCGCTTTGGGTGCCAGCAACAGTTGCCAGGGCAACCCTGGGCATGGCAGGGGGCTTAAGGGGGCCTGGACCCGCCCACTTCCGCTTTGGGGGCCAGCAACAGTTGCCAGGGCAACCCTGGGCATGGCAGGGGGCTTTAAGGGGGCCTGGATCCGCCCACTTCCGCTTTGGGGGCCAGCAACAGTTGCCAGGGCAACCCTGGGCATGGCAGGGGGCTTTAAGGGGGCCTGGACCCGCCCACTTCCGCTTTGGGGGCCAGCAACAGTTGCCAGGGCAACCCTGGGCATGGCAGGGGGCTTTAAGCGGGCCTGGACCCGCCCACTTCCGCTTTGGGGGCCAGCAACAGTTGCCAGGGCAACCCTGGGCATGGCAGGGGGCTTTAAGCGGGCCTAAACCCGCCCACTTCCGCTTTGGGGGCCAGCAACAGTTGCCGGGGCAACCCTGGGCATGGCAGGGGGCTTTAAGGGGGCCTGGACCCGCCCACTTCCGCTTTGGGGGCCAGCAACAGTTGCCGGGGCAACCCTGGGCATGGCTGGGGGCTTTAAGGGGGCCTGGACCCGCCCACTTCCGATTTGGGGGCCAGCAACAGTTGCCAGGGCAACCCTGGGCATGGCAGGGGGCTTTAAGGGGGCCTGGACCCGCCCACTTCCGGTTTGGGGGCCAGCAACAGTTGCCAGGGCAACCCTGGGCATGGCAGCGGGCTTTAGGAGGCCTGGACCCGCCCACTTCCGCTTTGGGGGCCAGCAACAGTTGCCAGGGCAACCCTGGGCATGGCAGGGGGCTTTAAGGGGGCCTGGACCCGCCCACTTCCGCTTTGGGGGCCAGCAACAGTTGCCAGGGCAACCCTGGGCATGGCAGGGGGCTTAAGGGGGCCTGGACCCGCCCACTTCCGCTTTGGGGGCCAGCATTAGTTGCCAGGGCAACCCTGGGCATGGCAGGGGGCTTTAAGGGGGCCTGGACCCGCCCACTTACGCTTTGGGGGCCAGCAACAGTTGCCAGGGCAACCCTGGGCATGGCAGGGGGCTTTAAGGGGGCCTGGACCCGCCCACTTCCGCTTTGGGGGCCAGCAACAGTTGCCAGGGCAACCCTGGGCATGGCAGGGGGCTTAAGGGGGCCTGGACCCGCCCACTTCCGCTTTGGGGGCCAGCAACAGTTGGCTGTGCAACCCTGGGCATGGCAGGGGGCTTTAAGGGGGCCTGGACCCGCCCACTTACGCTTTGGGGGCCAGCAACAGTTGCCAGGGCAACCCTGGGCATGGCAGGGGGCTTTAAGGGGGCCTGGACCCGCCCACTTCCGCTTTGGGGGCCAGCAACAGTTGCCAGGGCAACCCTGGGCATGGCAGGGGGCTTTAAGAGGGCCTGGACCCGCCCACTTCCGCTTTGGGGGCCAGCAACAGTTGCCAGGGCAACCCTGGGCATGGCAGGGGGCTTAAGGGGGCCTGGACCCGCCCACTTCCGCTTTGGGGGCCAGCAACAGTTGCCAGGGCAACCCTGGGCATGGCAGGGGGCTCAAGGGGGCCTGGACCCGCCCACTTCCGCTTTGGGGGCCAGCAACAGTTGCCAGGGCAACACTGGGCATGGCAGGGGGCTTTAAGGGGGCCCGGACCCGCCCACTTCCGCTTTGGGGGCCAGCAACAGTTGCCAGGGCAACCCTTGGCATGGCAGGGGGCTGTAATGGGGCCTGGACCCGCCCACTTCCGCTTTGGGGGCCAGCAACAGTTGCCAGGGCAACCCTGGGCATGGCAGGGGGCTTTAAGGGGGCCTGGACCCGCCCACTTCCGCTTTGGGGGCCAGCAACAGTTGCCAGGGCAACCCTGGGCATGGCAGGGGGCTTTAAGGGGGCCTGGACCCGCCCACTTCCGCTTTGGGGGCCAGCAACAGTTGCCAGGGCAACCCTGGGCATGGCAGGGGGCTTTAAGGGGGCCTGGACCTGCCCACTTCCGCTTTGGGGGCCAGCAACAGTTGCCAGGGCAACCCTGGGCATGGCAGGGGGCTTTAAGGGGGCCTGGACCTGCCCACTTCCGCTTTGGGGGCCAGCAACAGTTGCCAGGGCAACCCTGGGCATGGCAGGGGGTTTTAAGGGGGCCTGGACCCGCCCACTTCCGCTTTGGGGACCAGCAACAGTTGCCAGGGCAACCCTGGGCATGGCAGGGGGCTTTAAGGGGGCCTGGACCCGCCCACTTCCGCTTTGGTGGCCAGCAACAGTTGCCAGGGCAACCCTGGGCATGGCAGGGGACTTTAAGGGGGCCTGGCCCGCCCACTTCCGCTTTGGGGGCCAACAACTGTTGCCAGGGCAACTCTGGGCATGGCAGGGGGCTTTAAGGGGGCCCGGACCCGCCCACTTCCGCTTTGGTGGCCAGCAACAGTTGCCAGGGCAACCCTGGGCATGGCAGGTGGCTTTAAGTGGGCCTGGACCCGCCCACTTCCGCTTTGGTGGCCAGCAACAGTTGCCAGGGCAACCCTGGGCATGGCAGGTGGCTTTAAGTGGGCCTGGACCCGCCCACTTCCGCTTTGGTGGCCAGCAACAGTTGCCAGGGCAACCCTGGGCATGGCAGGGGACTTTAAGGGGGCCTGGACCCGCCCACTTCCGCTTTGGGGGCCAGCAACTGTTGCCAGGGCAACCCTGGGCATGGCAAGGGGCTTTAAGGGGGCCTGGACCTGCCCACTTCCGCTTTTGGGCCAGCAACAGTTGCCAGGGCAACACTGGGCATGGCAGGTGGCTTAATGGGGCCTGGACCCACCCACTTCCGCTTTGGGGGCCAGCAACAGTTGCCAGGGCAACCCTGGGCATGGCAGGGGGCTTTAAAGGGGCCTGGACCCGCCCACTTCCGCTTTGGGGGCCAGAAACATTTGCCAGGGCAACCCTGGGCATGGCAGGGGGCTTTAAGGGGGCCTGGACCCGCCCACTTCCGCTTTGGGGGCCAGCAACAGTTGCCAGGGCAACCCTGGGCATGGCAGGGGGCTTTAAAGGGGCCTGGACCCGCCCACTTCCGCTTTGGGGGCCAGAAACATTTGCCAGGGCAACCCTGGGCATGACAGGGGGCTTTAAGGGGGCCTGGACCCGCCCACTTCCGCTTTGGGGGCCAGCAGCAGTTGCCAGGGCAACCCTGGGCATGGCAGGGAGCTTTAAGGGGGCCTGGACCCGCCCACTTCCGCTTTGGGGGCCAGCAACAGTTGCCAGGGCAACCCTGGGCATGGCAGGGGGCTTTAAGGGGGCCTGGACCCGCCCACTTCCGCTTTGGGGGCCAGAAACAGTTGCCAGGGCAACCCTGGGCATGGCAGGGGGCTTTAAGGGGGCCTGGACCCGCCCACTTCCGCTTTGGGGGCCAGCAACAGTTGCCAGGGCAACCCTGGGCATGGCAGGGGGCTTTAAGGGGGCCTGGACCCGCCCACTTCCGCTTTGGGGGCCAGAAACAGTTGCCAGGGCAACCCTGGGCATGGCAGGGGGCTTAAGGGGGCCTGGACCCGCCCACTTCCGCTTTGGGGGCCAGCAACAGTTGCCAGGGCAACCCTGGGCATGGCAGGGGGCTTTAAGGGGGCCTGGACCCGCCCACTTCCGCTTTGGGGGCCAGCAACAGTTGCCAGGGCAACCCTGGGCATGGCAGGGGGCTTTAAGGGGGCCTGGACCCGCCCACTTCCGCTTTGGGGGCCAGCAACAGTTGCCAGGGCAACCCTGGGCATGGCAGGGGGCTTTAAGGGGGCCTGGACCTGCCCACTTCCGCTTTGGGGGCCAGCAACAGTTGCCAGGGCAACCCTGGGCATGGCAGGGGGTTTTAAGGGGGCCTGGACCCGCCCACTTCCGCTTTGGGGACCAGCAACAGTTGCCAGGGCAACCCTGGGCATGGCAGGGGGCTTTAATGGGGCCTGGACCCGCCCACTTCCGCTTTGGTGGCCAGCAACAGTTGCCAGGGCAACCCTGGGCATGGCAGGGGGTTTTAAGGGGGCCTGGACCCGCCCACTTCCGCTTTGGGGACCAACAACTGTTGCCAGGGCAACCCTGGGCATGGCAGGGGGCTTTAAGGGGGCCCGGACCCGCCCACTTCCGCTTTGGGGGCCAGCAACAGTTGCCAGGGCAACCCTGGGCATGGCAGGTGGCTTTAAGTGGGCCCGGACCCGCCCACTTACGCTTTGGTGGCCAGCAACAGTTGCCAGGGCAACCCTGGGCATGGCAGGGGGCTTTAAGGGGGCCTGGACCCGCCCACTTCCGCTTTGGTGGCCAGCAACAGTTGCCAGGGCAACCCTGGGCATGGCAGGGGACTTTAAGGGGGCCTGGCCCGCCCACTTCCGCTTTGGGGGCCAACAACTGTTGCCAGGGCAACTCTGGGCATGGCAGGGGGCTTTAAGGGGGCCCGGACCCGCCCACTTCCGTTTTGGGGGCCAGCAACAGTTGCCAGGGCAACACTGGGCATGGCAGGGGACTTTAAGGGGGCCTGGCCCGCCCACTTCTGCTTTGGGGGCCAACAACTGTTGCCAGGGCAACTCTGGGCATGGCAGGGGGCTTTAAGGGGGCCCGGACCCGCCCACTTCCGTTTTGGGGGCCAGCAACAGTTGCCAGGGCAACACTGGGCATGGCAGGGGACTTTAATGGGGCCTGGCCCGCCCACTTCTGCTTTGGGGGCCAACAACTGTTGCCAGGGCAACTCTGGGCATGGCAGGAGGCTTTAAGGGGGCCCGGACCCGCCCACTTCCGCTTTGGGGGCCAGCAACAGTTGCCAGGGCAACACTGGGCATGGCAGGGGGCTTTAAGTGGGCCCGGACCCGCCCACTTCCGCTTTGGTGGCCAGCAACAGTTGCCAGGGCAACCCTGGGCATGGCAGGTGGCTTTAAGTGGGCCCGGACCCGCCCACTTCCGCTTTGGTGGCCAGCAACAGTTGCCAGGGCAACCCTGGGCATGGCAGGGGGCTTTAAGGGGGCCTGGACCCGCCCACTTCCGCTTTGGTGGCCAGCAACAGTTGCCAGGGCAACCCTGGGCATGGCAGGGGACTTTAAGGGGGCCTGGCCCGCCCACTTCCGCTTTGGGGGCCAACAACTGTTGCCAGGGCAACTCTGGGCATGGCAGGGGGCTTTAAGGGGGCCCGGACCCGCCCACTTCCGTTTTGGGGGCCAGCAACAGTTGCCAGGGCAACACTGGGCATGGCATGGGGCTTTAAGGGGGCCCGGACCCGCCCACTTCCGCTTTGGTGGCCAGCAACAGTTGCCAGGGCAACCCTGGGCATGGCAGGTGGCTTTAAGTGGGCCCGGACCCGCCCACTTCCGCTTTGGTGGCCAGCAACAGTTGCCAGGGCAACCCTGGGCATGGCAGGTGGCTTTAAGTGGGCCTGGACCCGCCCACTTCTGCTTTGGGGGCCAGCAACATTTGCCAGGGCAACCCTGGGCATGGCAGGGGGCTTTAAGGGGGCCTGGACCCGCCCACTTCCGCTTTGGGGGCCAGAAACAGTTGCCAGGGCAACCCTGGGCATGGCAGGGGGCTTAAGGGGGCCTGGACTCGCCCACTTCCGCTTTGGGAGCCAGAAACAGTTGCCAGGGCAACCCTTGGCATGGCAGGGGGCTTAAGGGGGCCTGGACCCGCCCACTTCCGCTTTGGGGGCCAGCAACAGTTGCCAGGGCAACCCTGGGCATGGCAGGGGGCTTAAGGGGGTCTGGACCCGCCCACTTCCGTTTTGGGGTCCAGCAACAGTTGCCAGGGCAACCCTGGGCATGGAAGTGGGCTTAAGGGGGCCTGAACCCGCCCACTTCCGCTTTGGGGGCCAGCAACAGTTGCCAGGGCAACCCTGGGCATGGCAGGGGGCTTTAAGGCGCCTGGACCCGCCCACTTCCGCTTTGGGGGCCAGCAACAGTTGCCAGGGCAACCCTGGGCATGGCAGGGGGCTTTAAGGGGGCCTGGACCCGCCCACTTCCGCTTTGGGGGCCAGCAACAGTTGCCAGGGCAACCCTGGGCATGGCAGGGTGCTTTAAGGGGGCCTGGACCCGCCCACTTCCGCTTTGTGGGCCAGCAACAGTTGCCAGGGCAACCCTGGGCATGGCAGGGGACTTTAAGGGGGCCTGGACCCGCCCACTTCCGCTTTGGGGGCCAGCAACAGTTGCCAGGGCAACACTGGGCATGGCAGGGGGCTTTAAGGGGGCCCGGACCCGCCCACTTCCGCTTTGGTGGCCAGCAACAGTTGCCAGGGCAACCCTGGGCATGGCAGGTGGCTTTAAGTGGGCCCGGACCCGCCCACTTCCGCTTTGGTGGCCAGCAACAGTTGCCAGGGCAACCCTGGGCATGGCAGGTGGCTTTAAGTGGGCCTGGACCCGCCCACTTCCGCTTTGGTGGCCAGCAACAGTTGCCAGGGCAACCCTGGGCATGGCAGGGGGCTTAAGGGGGCCTGGACCCACCCACTTCCGCTTTGGGGGCCAGCAACAGTTGCCAGGGCAACCCTGGGCATGGCAGGGGGCTTAAGGGGGCCTGGACCCGCCCACTTCCGCTTTGGGGGCCAGCAACAGTTGCCAGGGGTCTTTAAGGGGGCCTGGACCCGCCCACTTCCGCTTTGGGGGCCAGCAACAGTTGCCAGGGCAACCTTGGGCATGGCAGGGGGCTTTAAGGGGGCCTGGACCCGCCCACTTCTGCTTTGGGGGCCAGCAACAGTTGCCAGGGCAACCCTGGGCATGGCAGGGGGCTTAAGGGGGCCTGGACCCGCCCACTTCCGCTTTGGGGGCCAGCAACAGTTGCCAGGGCAACCCTGGGCATGGCAGGGGGCTTTAAGGGGGCCTGAACCCGCCCACTTCCGCTTTGGGGGCCAGAAACAGTTGCCAGGGCAACCCTGGGCATGGCAGGGGGCTTAAGGGGGCCTGGACCCGCCCACTTCCGCTTTGGGAGCCAGAAACAGTTGCCAGGGCAACCCTGGGCATGGCAGTGGGCTTAAGGGGGCCTAGACCCGCCCACTTCCGCTTTGGGGGCCAGCAACAGTTGCCAGGGCATCCCTGGGCATGGCAGGGGGCTTTAAGGGGGCCTGGACCCGCCCACTTCCGCTTTGGGGGCCAGCAACAGTTGCCAGGGCAACCCTGGGCATGGCAGGGGGCTTTAAGGGGGCCTGGATACGCCCACTTCCGCTTTGGGGGCCAGCAACAGTTGCCAGGGCAACCCTGGGCATGGCAGGGGGCTTTAAGGGGGCCTAGACCCGCCCAATTCCGCTTTGGGGGCCAGCAACAGTTGCCCGGGCAACCCTGGGCATGGCAGGGGGCTTTAAGGGGGCCTGGACCCGCCCACTTCCGCTTTGGGGGCCAGCAACAGTTGCCAGGGCAACCCTGGGCATGGCAGGGGGCTTTAAGGGGGCCTGGACCCGCCCACTTCCGCTTTGGGGGGCAGCAACAGTTGCCAGGGCAACCCTGGGCATGGCAGGGGGCTTTAAGGGGGCCTGGACCTGCCCACTTCCGCTTTGGGGGCCAGCAACAGTTGCCAGGGCAACCCTGGGCATGGCAGGGGGTTTTAAGGGGGCCTGGACCCGCCCACTTCCGCTTTGGGGACCAGCAACAGTTGCCAGGGCAACCCTGGGCATGGCAGGGGGCTTTAAGGGGGCCTGGACCCGCCCACTTCCGCTTTGGTGGCCAGCAACAGTTGCCAGGGCAACCCTGGGCATGGCAGGGGACTTTAAGGGGGCCTGGCCCGCCCACTTCTGCTTTGGGGGCCAACAACTGTTGCCAGGGCAACTCTGGGCATGGCAGGGGGCTTTAAGGGGGCCCGGACCCGCCCACTTCCGCTTTGGTGGCCAGCAACAGTTGCCAGGGCAACCCTGGGCATGGCAGGTGGCTTTAAGTGGGCCTGGACCCGCCCACTTCCGCTTTGGTGGCCAGCAACAGTTGCCAGGGCAACCCTGGGCATGGCAGGTGGCTTTAAGTGGGCCTGGACCCGCCCACTTCCGCTTTGGTGGCCAGCAACAGTTGCCAGGGCAACCCTGGGCATGGCAGGGGACTTTAAGGGGGCCTGGACCCGCCCACTTCCGCTTTGGGGGCCAGCAACTGTTGCCAGGGCAACCCTGGGCATGGCAGGGGGCTTTAAGGGGGCCTGGACCTGCCCACTTCCGCTTTTGGGCCAGCAACAGTTGCCAGGGCAACACTGGGCATGGCAGGTGGCTTAATGGGGCCTGGACCCACCCACTTCCGCTTTGGGGGCCAGCAACAGTTGCCAGGGCAACCCTGGGCATGGCAGGGGGCTTTAAAGGGGCCTGGACCCGCCCACTTCCGCTTTGGGGGCCAGAAACATTTGCCAGGGCAACCCTGGGCATGGCAGGGGGCTTTAAGGGGGCCTGGACCCGCCCACTTCCGCTTTGGGGGCCAGCAACAGTTGCCAGGGCAACCCTGGGCATGGCAGGGAGCTTTAAGGGGGCCTGGACCCTCCCACTTCCGCTTTGGGGGCCAGCAACAGTTGCCAGGGCAACCCTGGGCATGGCAGGGGGCTTTAAGGGGGCCTGGACCCGCCCACTTCCGCTTTGGGGGCCAGAAACAGTTGCCAGGGCAACCCTGGGCATGGCAGGGGGCTTAAGGGGGCCTGGACCCGCCCACTTCCGCTTTGGGGGCCAGCAACAGTTGCCAGGGCAACCCTGGGCATGGCAGGGGGCTTAAGGGGGTCTGGACCCGCCCACTTCCGTTTTGGGGTCCAGCAACAGTTGCCAGGGCAACCCTGGGCATGGAAGTGGGCTTAAGGGGGCCTGAACCCGCCCACTTCCGCTTTGGGGGCCAGCAACAGTTGCCAGGGCAACCCTGGGCATGGCAGGGGGCTTTAAGGGGGCCTGGACCCGCCCACTTCCGCTTTGGTGGCCAGCAACAGTTGCCAGGGCAACCCTGGGCATGGCAGGGGACTTTAAGGGGGCCTGGCCCGCCCACTTCCGCTTTGGGGGCCAACAACTGTTGCCAGGGCAACTCTGGGCATGGCAGGGGGCTTTAAGGGGGCCCGGACCCGCCCACTTCCGTTTTGGGGGCCAGCAACAGTTGCCAGGGCAACACTGGGCATGGCATGGGGCTTTAAGGGGGCCCGGACCCGCCCACTTCCGCTTTGGTGGCCAGCAACAGTTGCCAGGGCAACCCTGGGCATGGCAGGTGGCTTTAAGTGGGCCCGGACCCGCCCACTTCCGCTTTGGTGGCCAGCAACAGTTGCCAGGGCAACCCTGGGCATGGCAGGTGGCTTTAAGTGGGCCTGGACCCGCCCACTTCCGCTTTGGTGGCCAGCAACAGTTGCCAGGGCAACCCTGGGCATGGCAGGGGGCTTAAGGGGGCCTGGACCCACCCACTTCCGCTTTGGGGGCCAGCAACATTTGCCAGGGCAACCCTGGGCATGGCAGGGGGCTTAAGGGGGTCTGGACCCGCCCACTTCCGTTTTGGGGTCCAGCAACAGTTGCCAGGGCAACCCTGGGCATGGCAGGGGGCTTAAGGGGGCCTGGACCCGCCCACTTCCGCTTTGGGGGCCAGCAACAGTTGCCAGGGCAACCCTGGGCATGGCAGGGGGCTTTAAGGGGGCCTAAACCCGCCCACTTCCGCTTTGGGGGCCAGCAACAGTTACCAGGGCAACCCTTGGCATTGCAGGGGGCTTTAAGGGGGCCCGGACCCGCCCACTTCCGCTTTGATGGCCAGCAACAGTTGCCAGGGAAACCCTGGGCATGGCAGGGGTCTCAAGGGGGCCTGGACCCGCCCACTTCCGCTTTGGGGGCCAGCAACAGTTGCCAGGGCAACCCTGGGCATGGCAGGGGGCTTTAAGGGGGCCTAAACCCGCCCACTTCCGCTTTGATGGCCAGCAACAGTTGCCAGGGAAACCCTGGGCATGGCAGGGGTCTCAAGGGGGCCTGGACCCGCCCACTTCCGCTTTGGGGGCCAGCAACAGTTGCCAGGGCAACCCTGGGCATGGCAGTGGGCTTTAAGGGGGCCTGGACCCGCCCACTTCCGCTTTGGGGGCCAACAATAGTTGCCAGGGCAACCCTGGGCATGGCAGGGGGCTTTAAGGGGGCCAGGACCCGCCCACTTCCGCTTTGGGGGCCAGCAACAGTTGCCAGGGCAACACTGGGCATGGCAGGGGGCTTTAAGGGGGCCCGGACCCGCCCACTTCCGCTTTGGTGGCCAGCAACAGTTGCCAGGGCAACCCTGGGCATGGCAGGTGGCTTTAAGTGGGCCTGGACCCGCCCACTTCCGCTTTGGTGGACAGCAACAGTTGCCAGGGCAACCCTGGGCATGGCAGGTGGCTTTAAGTGGGCCTGGACCCGCCCACTTCCGCTTTGGTGGCCAGCAACAGTTGCCAGGGCAACCCTGGGCATGGCAGGGGGCTTTAAGGGGGCCTGGACCCGCCCACTTCCGCTTTGGGGGCCAGCAACAGTTGCCAGGGCAACCCTGGGCATGGCAGGGGGCTTTAAGGGGGCCTGGACCCGCCCACTTCCGCTTTGGGGGCCAGCAACAGTTGCCAGGGCAACCCTGGGCATGGCAGGGGGCTTTAAGGGGGCCTGGATACGCCCACTTCCGCTTTGGGGGCCAGCAACAGTTGCCAGGGCAACCCTGGGCATGGCAGGGGGCTTTAAGGGGGCCTAGACCCGCCCACTTCCGCTTTGGGGGCCAGCAACAGTTGCCAGGGCAACCCTGGGCATGGCAGGGGGCTTTAAGGGGGCCTGGACCCGCCCACTTCCGCTTTGGGGGCCAGCAACAGTTGCCAGGGCAACCCTGGGCATGGCAGGGGGCTTTAAGGGGGCCTGGACCCGCCCACTTCCGCTTTGGGGGCCAGCAACAGTTGCCAGGGCAACCCTGGGCATGGCAGGGGGCTTTAAGGGGGCCTGGACCTGCCCACTTCCGCTTTGGGGGCCAGCAACAGTTGCCAGGGCAACCCTGGGCATGGCAGGGGGTTTTAAGGGGGCCTGGACCCGCCCACTTCCGCTTTGGGGACCAGCAACAGTTGCCAGGGCAACCCTGGGCATGGCAGGGGGCTTTAAGGGGGCCTGGACCCGCCCACTTCCGCTTTGGTGGCCAGCAACAGTTGTCAGGGCAACCCTGGGCATGGCAGGGGACTTTAAGGGGGCCTGGCCCGCCCACTTCTGCTTTGGGGGCCAACAACTGTTGCCAGGGCAACTCTGGGCATGGCAGGGGGCTTTAAGGGGGCCCGGACCCGCCCACTTCCGCTTTGGTGGCCAGCAACAGTTGCCAGGGCAACCCTGGGCATGGCAGGTGGCTTTAAGTGGGCCTGGACCCGCCCACTTCCGCTTTGGTGGCCAGCAACAGTTGCCAGGGCAACCCTGGGCATGGCAGGTGGCTTTAAGTGGGCCTGGACCCGCCCACTTCCGCTTTGGTGGCCAGCAACAGTTGCCAGGGCAACCCTGGGCATGGCAGGGGACTTTAAGGGGGCCTGGACCCGCCCACTTCCGCTTTGGGGGCCAGCAACTGTTGCCAGGGCAACCCTGGGCATGGCAGGGGGCTTTAAGGTGGCCTGGACCTGCCCACTTCCGCTTTTGGGCCAGCAACAGTTGCCAGGGCAACACTGGGCATGGCAGGTGGCTTAATGGGGCCTGGACCCACCCACTTCCGCTTTGGGGGCCAGCAACAGTTGCCAGGGCAACCCTGGGCATGGCAGGGGGCTTTAAAGGGGCCTGGACCCGCCCACTTCCGCTTTGGGGGCCAGAAACATTTGCCAGGGCAACCCTGGGCATGGCAGGGGGCTTTAAGGGGGCCTGGACCCGCCCACTTCCGCTTTGGGGGCCAGCAACAGTTGCCAGGGCAACCCTGGGCATGGCAGGGGGCTTTAAAGGGGCCTGGACCCGCCCACTTCCGCTTTGGGGGCCAGAAACATTTGCCAGGGCAACCCTGGGCATGGCAGGGGGCTTTAAGGGGGCCTGGACCCGCCCACTTCCGCTTTGGGGGCCAGCAACAGTTGCCAGGGCAACCCTGGGCATGGCAGGGAGCTTTAAGGGGGCCTGGACCCGCCAACTTCCGCTTTGGGGGCCAGCAACAGTTGCCAGGGCAACCCTGGGCATGGCAGGGGGCTTTAAGGGGGCCTGGACCCGCCCACTTCCGCTTTGGGGGCCAGAAACAGTTGCCAGGGCAACCCTGGGCATGGCAGGGGGCTTAAGGGGGCCTGGACCCGCCCACTTCCGCTTTGGGGGCCAGCAACAGTTGCCAGGGCAACCCTGGGCATGGCAGGGGGCTTAAGGGGGTCTGGACCCGCCCACTTCCGTTTTGGGGTCCAGCAACAGTTGCCAGGGCAACCCTGGGCATGGAAGTGGGCTTAAGGGGGCCTGAACCCGCCCACTTCCGCTTTGGGGGCCAGCAACAGTTGCCAGGGCAACCCTGGGCATGGCAGGGGGCTTTAAGGGGGCCTGGACCCGCCCACTTCCGCTTTGGTGGCCAGCAACAGTTGCCAGGGCAACTCTGGGCATGGCAGGGGGCTTTAAGGGGGCCCGGACCCGCCCACTTCCGCTTTGGTGGCCAGCAACAGTTGCCAGGGCAACCCTGGGCATGGCAGGTGGCTTTAAGTGGGCCTGGACCCGCCCACTTCCGCTTTGGTGGCCAGCAACAGTTGCCAGGGCAACCCTGGGCATGGCAGGTGGCTTTAAGTGGGCCTGGACCCGCCCACTTCCGCTTTGGTGGCCAGCAACAGTTGCCAGGGCAACCCTGGGCATGGCAGGGGACTTTAAGGGGGCCTGGACCCGCCCACTTCCGCTTTGGGGGCCAGCAACTGTTGCCAGGGCAACCCTGGGCATGGCAGGGGGCTTTAAGGGGGCCTGGACCTGCCCACTTCCGCTTTTGGGCCAGCAACAGTTGCCAGGGCAACACTGGGCATGGCAGGTGGCTTAATGGGGCCTGGACCCACCCACTTCCGCTTTGGGGGCCAGCAACAGTTGCCAGGGCAACCCTGGGCATGGCAGGGGGCTTTAAAGGGGCCTGGACCCGCCCACTTCCGCTTTGGGGGCCAGAAACATTTGCCAGGGCAACCCTGGGCATGGCAGGGGGCTTTAAGGGGGCCTGGACCCGCCCACTTCCACTTTGGGGGCCAGCAACAGTTGCCAGGGCAACCCTGGGCATGGCAGGGGGCTTTAAAGGGGCCTGGACCCGCCCACTTCCGCTTTGGGGGCCAGAAACATTTGCCAGGGCAACCCTGGGCATGGCAGGGGGCTTTAAGGGGGCCTGGACCCGCCCACTTCCGCTTTGGGGGCCAGCAACAGTTGCCAGGGCAACCCTGGGCATGGCAGGGAGCTTTAAGGGGGCCTGGACCCGCCCACTTCCGCTTTGGGGGCCAGAAACAGTTGCCAGGGCAACCCTGGGCATGGCAGGGGGCTTAAGGGGGCCTGGACCCGCCCACTTCCGCTTTGGGGGCCAGCAACAGTTGCCAGGGCAACCCTGGGCATGGCAGGGGGCTTAAGGGGGTCTGGACCCGCCCACTTCCGTTTTGGGGTCCAGCAACAGTTGCCAGGGCAACCCTGGGCATGGAAGTGGGCTTAAGGGGGCCTGAACCCGCCCACTTCCGCTTTGGGGGCCAGCAACAGTTGCCAGGGCAACCCTGGGCATGGCAGGGGGCTTTAAGGGGGCCTGGACCCGCCCACTTCCGCTTTGGTGGCCAGCAACAGTTGCCAGGGCAACCCTGGGCATGGCAGGGGACTTTAAGGGGGCCTGGCCCGCCCACTTCCGCTTTGGGGGCCAACAACTGTTGCCAGGGCAACTCTGGGCATGGCAGGGGGCTTTAAGGGGGCCCGGACCCGCCCACTTCCGTTTTGGGGGCCAGCAACAGTTGCCAGGGCAACACTGGGCATGGCATGGGGCTTTAAGGGGGCCCGGACCCGCCCACTTCCGCTTTGGTGGCCAGCAACAGTTGCCAGGGCAACCCTGGGCATGGCAGGTGGCTTTAAGTGGGCCCGGACCCGCCCACTTCCGCTTTGGTGGCCAGCAACAGTTGCCAGGGCAACCCTGGGCATGGCAGGTGGCTTTAAGTGGGCCTGGACCCGCCCACTTCCGCTTTGGTGGCCAGCAACAGTTGCCAGGGCAACCCTGGGCATGGCAGGGGGCTTAAGGTGGCCTGGACCTACCCACTTCCGCTTTGGGGGCCAGCAACATTTGCCAGGGCAACCCTGGGCATGGCAGGGGGCTTAAGGGGGTCTGGACCCGCCCACTTCCGTTTTGGGGTCCAGCAACAGTTGCCAGGGCAACCCTGGGCATGGCAGGGGGCTTAAGGGGGCCTGGACCCGCCCACTTCCGCTTTTGGGGCCAGCAACAGTTGCCAGGGCAACCCTGGGCATGGCAGGGGGCTTTAAGGGGGCCTAAACCCGCCCACTTCCGCTTTGGGGGCCAGCAACAGTTACCAGGGCAACCCTTGGCATTGCAGGGGGCTTTAAGGGGGCCCGGACCCGCCCACTTCCGCTTTGATGGCCAGCAACAGTTGCCAGGGAAACCCTGGGCATGGCAGGGGTCTCAAGGGGGCCTGGACCCGCCCACTTCCGCTTTTGGGGCCAGCAACAGTTGCCAGGGCAACCCTGGGCATGGCAGGGGGCTTTAAGGGGGCCTAAACCCGCCCACTTCCGCTTTGATGGCCAGCAACAGTTGCCAGGGAAACCCTGGGCATGGCAGGGGTCTCAAGGGGGCCTGGACCCGCCCACTTCCGCTTTGGGGGCCAGCAACAGTTGCCAGGGCAACTCTGGGCATGGCAGGGGGCTTTAAGGGGGCCCGGACCCGCCCACATCCGCTTTGGTGGCCAGCAACAGTTGCCAGGGCAACACTGGGCATGGCAGGTGGCTTAATGGGGCCTGGACCCACCCACTTCCGCTTTGGGGGCCAGCAACAGTTGCCAGGGCAACTCTGGGCATGGCAGGGGGCTTAAGGGGGCCTGGACCTGCCCACTTCCGCTTTTGGGCCAGCAACAGTTGCCAGGGCAACACTGGGCATGGCAGGTGGCTTAATGGGGCCTGGACCCACCCACTTCCGCTTTGGGGGCCAGCAACAGTTGCCAGGGCAACCCTGGGCATGGCAGGGGGCTTTAAAGGGGCCTGGACCCGCCCACTTCCGCTTTGGTGGCCAACAATAGTTGCCAGGGCAACCCTGGGCATGGCAGGGGACTTTAAGGGGGCCTGGACCCGCCCACTTCCGCTTTGGGGGCCAGCAACTGTTGCCAGGGCAACCCTGGGCATGGCAGGGGGCTTTAAGGGGGCCTGGACCTGCCCACTTCCGCTTTTGGGCCAGCAACAGTTGCCAGGGCAACACTGGGCATGGCAGGTGGCTTAAAGGGGCCTGGACCCGCCCACTTCCGCTTTGGGGGCCAGCAACAGTTGCCAGGGCAACCCTGGGCATGGCAGGTGGCTTTAAAGGGGCCTGGACCCGCCCACTTCCGCTTTGGGGGCCAGCAACAGTTGCCAGGGCAAACCTGGGCATGGCAGGGGGCTCACGGGGGCAAGGACCTGCCCACTTCCGCTTTGGGGGCCAGCAACTGTTGCCAGGGCAACCCTGGGCATGGCAGGGGGCTTTAAGGGGGCCTGGACCCGCCCACTTCCGCTTTGGGGGCCAGCAACAGTTGCCAGAGCAACCCTGGGCATGGCAGGTGGCTTAATGGGGCCTGGACCCACCCACTTCCGCTTTGGGGGCCAGCAACAGTTGCCAGGGCAACCCTGGGCATGGCAGGTGGCTTTAAAGGGGCCTGGACCCGCCCACTTCCGCTTTGGGGGCCAGAAACAGTTGCCAGAGCAAACCTGGGCATGGCAGGGGGCTTTAAGGGGGCCTGGACCCGCCCACTTCCGCTTTGGGGGCCAGCAACATTTGCCAGGGCAACCCTGGGCATGGCAGGGTGCTTTAAGGGGGCGTGGACCCGCCCACTTCCGCTTTGGGGGCCAGCAACAGTTGCCAGGGCAACCCTGGGCATGGCAGGGGACTTTAAGGGGGCCTGGACCCGCCCACTTCCGCTTTGGGGGCCAGCAACAGTTGCCAGGGCAACACTGGGCATGGCAGGGGGCTTTAAGGGGGCCCGGACCCGCCCACTTCCGCTTTGGTGGCCAGCAACAGTTGCCAGGGCAACCCTGGGCATGGCAGGGGGCTTTAAGGGGGCCCGGACCCGCCCACTTCCGCTTTGGGGGCCAGAAACAGTTGCCAGGGCAACCCTGGGCATGGCAGGGGGCTTAAGGGGGCCTGGACTCGCCCACTTCCGCTTTGGGAGCCAGAAACAGTTGCCAGGGCAACCCTTGGCATGGCAGGGGGCTTAAGGGGACCTGGACCCGCCCACTTCCGCTTTGGGGGCCAGCAACAGTTGCCAGGGCAACCCTGGGCATGGCAGGGGGCTTAAGGGGGTCTGGACCCGCCCACTTCCGTTTTGGGGTCCAGCAACAGTTGCCAGGGCAACCCTGGGCATGGAAGTGGGCTTAAGGGGGCCTGAACCCGCCCACTTCCGCTTTGGGGGCCAGCAACAGTTGCCAGGGCAACCCTGGGCATGGCAGGGGGCTTTAAGGGGGCCTGGACCCGCCCACTTCCGCTTTGGGGGCCAGCAACAGTTGCCAGGGCAACCCTGGGCATGGCAGGGGGCTTTAAGGGGGCCTGGACCCGCCCACTTCCGCTTTGGGGGCCAGCAACAGTTGCCAGGGCAACCCTGGGCATGGCAGGGGGCTTTAAGGGGGCGTGGACCCGCCCACTTCCGCTTTGGGGGCCAGCAACATTTGCCAGGGCAACCCTGGGCATGGCAGGGTGCTTTAAGGGGGCCTGGACCCGCCCACTTCCGCTTTGGGGGCCAGCAACAGTTGCCAGGGCAACCCTGGGCATGGCAGGGGACTTTAAGGGGGCCTGGACCCGCCCACTTCCGCTTTGGGGGCCAGCAACAGTTGCCAGGGCAACACTGGGCATGGCAGGGGGCTTTAAGGGGGCCCGGACCCGCCCACTTCCGCTTTGGTGGCCAGCAACAGTTGCCAGGGCAACCCTGGGCATGGCAGGTGGCTTTAAGTGGGCCCGGACCCGCCCACTTCCGCTTTGGTGGCCAGCAACAGTTGCCAGGGCAACCCTGGGCATGGCAGGTGGCTTTAAGTGGGCCCGGACCCGCCCACTTCCGCTTTGGTGGCCAGCAACAGTTGCCAGGGCAACCCTGGGCATGGCAGGGGGCTTAAGGGGGCCCGGACCCACCCACTTCCGCTTTGGGGGCCAGCAACAGTTGCCAGGGCAACCCTGGGCATGGCAGGGGGCTTAAGGGGGCCTGGACCCGCCCACTTCCGCTTTGGGGGCCAGCAACAGTTGCCAGGGGTCTTTAAGGGGGCCTGGACCCGCCCACTTCCGCTTTGGGGGCCAGCAACAGTTGCCAGGGCAACCTTGGGCATGGCAGGGGGCTTTAAGGGGGCCTGGACCCGCCCACTTCTGCTTTGGGGGCCAGCAACAGTTGCCAGGGCAACCCTGGGCATGGCAGGGGGCTTAAGGGGGCCTGGACCTGCCCACTTCCGCTTTGGGGGCCAGCAACAGTTGCCAGGGCAACCCTGGGCATGGCAGGGGGCTTTAAGGGGGCCTGAACCCGCCCACTTCCGCTTTGGGGGCCAGAAACAGTTGCCAGGGCAACCCTGGGCATGGCAGGGGGCTTAAGGGGGCCTGGACCCGCCCACTTCCGCTTTGGGAGCCAGAAACAGTTGCCAGGGCAACCCTGGGCATGGCAGTGGGCTTAAGGGGGCCTAGACCCGCCCACTTCCGCTTTGGGGGCCAGCAACAGTTGCCAGGGCATCCCTGGGCATGGCAGGGGGCTTTAAGGGGGCCTGGACCCGCCCACTTCCGCTTTGGGGGCCAGCAACAGTTGCCAGGGCAACCCTGGGCATGGCAGGGGGCTTTAAGGGGGCCTGGATACGCCCACTTCCGCTTTGGGGGCCAGCAACAGTTGCCAGGGCAACCCTGGGCATGGCAGGGGGCTTTAAGGGGGCCTAGACCCGCCCACTTCCGCTTTGGGGGCCAGCAACAGTTGCCAGGGCAACCCTGGGCATGGCAGGGGGCTTTAAGGGGGCCTGGACCCGCCCACTTCCGCTTTGGGGGCCAGCAACAGTTGCCAGGGCAACCCTGGGCATGGCAGGGGGCTTTAAGGGGGCCTGGACCCGCCCACTTCCGCTTTGGGGGCCAGCAACAGTTGCCAGGGCAACCCTGGGCATGGCAGGGGGCTTTAAGGGGGCCTGGACCTGCCCACTTCCGCTTTGGGGGCCAGCAACAGTTGCCAGGGCAACCCTGGGCATGGCAGGGGGTTTTAAGGGGGCCTGGACCCGCCCACTTCCGCTTTGGGGACCAGCAACAGTTGCCAGGGCAACCCTGGGCATGGCAGGGGGCTTTAAGGGGGCCTGGACCCGCCCACTTCCGCTTTGGTGGCCAGCAACAGTTGCCAGGGCAACCCTGGGCATGGCAGGGGACTTTAAGGGGGCCTGGCCCGCCCACTTCTGCTTTGGGGGCCAACAACTGTTGCCAGGGCAACTCTGGGCATGGCAGGGGGCTTTAAGGGGGCCCGGACCCGCCCACTTCCGCTTTGGGGGCCAGCAACAGTTGCCAGGGCAACACTGGGCATGGCAGGGGGCTTTAAGGGGGCCCGGACCCGCCCACTTCCGCTTTGGTGGCCAGCAACAGTTGCCAGGGCAACCCTGGGCATGGCAGGTGGCTTTAAGTGGGCCTGGACCCGCCCACTTCCGCTTTGGTGGCCAGCAACAGTTGCCAGGGCAACCCTGGGCATGGCAGGTGGCTTTAAGTGGGCCTGGACCCGCCCACTTCCGCTTTGGTGGCCAGCAACAGTTGCCAGGGCAACCCTGGGCATGGCAGGGGACTTTAAGGGGGCCTGGACCCGCCCACTTCCGCTTTGGGGGCCAGCAACTGTTGCCAGGGCAACCCTGGGCATGGCAGGGGGCTTTAAGGGGGCCTGGACCTGCCCACTTCCGCTTTTGGGCCAGCAACAGTTGCCAGGGCAACACTGGGCATGGCAGGTGGCTTAATGGGGCCTGGACCCACCCACTTCCGCTTTGGGGGCCAGCAACAGTTGCCAGGGCAACCCTGGGCATGGCAGGTGGCTTTAAAGGGGCCTGGACCCGCCCACTTCCGCTTTGGGGGCCAGAAACATTTGCCAGGGCAACCCTGGGCATGGCAGGGAGCTTTAAGGGGGCCTGGACCCGCCCACTTCCGCTTTGGGGGCCAGCAACAGTTGCCAGGGCAACCCTGGGCATGGCAGGGAGCTTTAAGGGGGCCTGGACCCGCCCACTTCCGCTTTGGGGGCCAGCAACAGTTGCCAGGGCAACCCTGGGCATGGCAGGGGGCTTTAAGGGGGCCTGGACCCGCCCACTTCCGCTTTGGGGGCCAGAAACAGTTGCCAGGGCAACCCTGGGCATGGCAGGGGGCTTAAGGGGGCCTGGACCCGCCCACTTCCGCTTTGGGGGCCAGAAACAGTTGCCAGGGCAACCCTGGGCATGGCAGGGGGCTTAAGGGGGTCTGGACCCGCCCACTTCCGTTTTGGGGTCCAGCAACAGTTGCCAGGGCAACCCTGGGCATGGAAGTGGGCTTAAGGGGGCCTGAACCCGCCCACTTCCGCTTTGGGGGCCAGCAACAGTTGCCAGGGCAACCCTGGGCATGGCAGGGGGCTTTATGGGGGCCTGGACCCGCCCACTTCCGCTTTGGTGGCCAGCAACAGTTGCCAGGGCAACCTTGGGCATGGCAGGGGGCTTTAAGGGGGCCTGGACCGTCCCACTTCTGCTTTGGGGGCCAGCAACAGTTGCCAGGGCAACCCTGGGCATGGCAGGGGGCTTAAGGGGGCCTGGCCCGCCCACTTCTGCTTTGGGGGCCAACAACTGTTGCCAGGGCAACCCTGGGCATGGCAGGGGGTTTTAAGGGGCCTGGACCCGCCCACTTCCGCTTTGGGGACCAGCAACAGTTGCCAGGGCAACCCTGGGCATGGCAGGGGGCTTTAAGGGGGCCTGGACCCGCCCACTTCCGCTTTGGTGGCCAGCAACAGTTGCCAGGGAAACTCTGGGCATGGCAGGGGGCTTTAAGGGGGCCCGGACCCGCCCACTTCCGCTTTGGGGGCCAGCAACAGTTGCCAGGGCAACCCTGGGCATGGAAGTGGGCTTAAGGGGGCCTGAACCCGCCCACTTCCGCTTTGGGGGCCAGCAACAGTTGACAGGGCAACCCTGGGCATGGCAGGGGGCTTTAAGGGGGCCTGGACCCGCCCACTTCCGCTTTGGGGGCCAGCAACAATTGCCAGGGCAACCCTGGGCATGGCAGGGGGCTTTAAGGGGGCCTGGACCCGCCCACTTCCGCTTTGGGGGCCAGCAACAGTTGCCAGGGCAACCCTGGGCATGGCAGGGGGCTTTAAGGGGGCGTGGACCCGCCCACTTCCGCTTTGGGGGCCAGCAACATTTGCCAGGGCAACCCTGGGCATGGCAGGGTGCTTTAAGGGGGCCTGGACCCGCCCACTTCCGCTTTGGGGGCCAGCAACAGTTGCCAGGGCAACCCTGGGCATGGCAGGGGACTTTAAGGGGGCCTGGACCCGCCCACTTCCGCTTTGGGGGCCAGCAACAGTTGCCAGGGCAACACTGGGCATGGCAGGGGGCTTTAAGGGGGCCCGGACCCGCCCACTTCCGCTTTGGTGGCCAGCAACAGTTGCCAGGGCAACCCTGGGCATGGCAGGTGGCTTTAAGTGGGCCCGGACCCGCCCACTTCCGCTTTGGTGGCCAGCAACAGTTGCCAGGGCAACCCTGGGCATGGCAGGTGGCTTTAAGTGGGCCTGGACCCGCCCACTTCCGCTTTGGTGGCCAGCAACAGTTGCCAGGGCAACCCTGGGCATGGCAGGGGGCTTAAGGGGGCCTGGACCCACCCACTTCCGCTTTGGGGGCCAGCAACAGTTGCCAGGGCAACCCTGGGCATGGCAGGGGGCTTAAGGGGGCCTGGACCCGCCCACTTCCGCTTTGGGGGCCAGCAACAGTTGCCAGGGGTCTTTAAGGGGGCCTGGACCCGCCCACTTCCGCTTTGGGGGCCAGCAACAGTTGCCAGGGCAACCTTGGGCATGGCAGGGGGCTTTAAGGGGGCCTGGACCCGCCCACTTCTGCTTTGGGGGCCAGCAACAGTTGCCAGGGCAACCCTGGGCATGGCAGGGGGCTTAAGGGGGCCTGGACCCGCCCACTTCCGCGTTGGGGGCCAGCAACAGTTGCCAGGGCAACCCTGGGAATGGCAGGGGGCTTTAAGGGGGCCTGAACCCGCCCACTTCCGCTTTGGGGGCCAGAAACAGTTGCCAGGGCAACCCTGGGCATGGCAGGGGGCTTAAGGGGGCCTGGACCCGCCCACTTCCGCTTTGGGAGCCAGAAACAGTTGCCAGGGCAACCCTGGGCATGGCAGGGGGCTTTAAGGGGGCCTGGATACGCCCACTTCCGCTTTGGGGGCCAGCAACAGTTGCCAGGGCAACCCTGGGCATGGCAGGGGGCTTTAAGGGGGCCTGGATACGCCCACTTCCGCTTTGGGGGCCAGCAACAGTTGCCAGGGCAACCCTGGGCATGGCAGGGGGCTTTAAGGGGCCTGGACCCGCCCACTTCCGCTTTGGGGGCCAGCAACAGTTGCCAGGGGTCTTTAAGGGGGCCTGGACCCGCCCACTTCCGCTTTGGGGGCCAGCAACAGTTGCCAGGGCAACCCTGGGCATGGCAGGGGGCTTTAAGGGGGCCTGGACCCGCCCACTTCCGCTTTGGTGGCCAGCAACAGTTGCCAGGGAAACTCTGGGCATGGCAGGGGGCTTTAAGGGGGCCCGGACCCGCCCACTTCCGCTTTGGGGGCCAGCAACAGTTGCCAGGGCAACACTGGGCATGGCAGGGGGCTTTAAGGGGGCCCGGACCCGCCCACTTCCGCTTTAGTGGCCAGCAACAGTTGCCAGGGCAACCCTGGGCATGGCAGGTGGCTTTAAGTGGGCCTGGACCCGCCCACTTCCGCTTTGGTGGCCAGCAACAGTTGCCAGGGCAACCCTGGGCATGGCAGGTGGCTTTAAGTGGGCCTGGACCCGCCCACTTCCGCTTTGGTGGCCAGCAACAGTTGCCAGGGCAACCCTGGGCATGGCAGGGGACTTTAAGGGGGCCTGGACCCGCCCACTTCCGCTTTGGGGGCCAGCAACTGTTGCCAGGGCAACCCTGGGCATGGCAGGGGGCTTTAAGGGGGCCTGGACCTGCCCACTTCCGCTTTTGGGCCAGCAACAGTTGCCAGGGCAACACTGGGCATGGCAGGTGGGTTAAAGGGGCCTGGACCCGCCCACTTCCGCTTTGGGGGCCAGCAACAGTTGCCAGGGCAACCCTGGGCATGGCAGGTGGCTTTAAAGGGGCCTGGACCCGCCCACTTCCGCTTTGGGGGCCAGCAACAGTTGCCAGGGCAAACCTGGGCATGGCAGGGGGCTCACGGGGGCCTGGACCTGCCCACTTCCGCTTTGGGGGCCAGCAACTGTTGCCAGGGCAACCCTGGGCATGGCAGGGGGCTTAAGGGGGCCTGGACCCGCCCACTTCCGCTTTGGGGGCCAGCAACAGTTGCCAGAGCAACCCTGGGCATGGCAGGTGGCTTAATGGGTCCTGGACCCGCCCACTTCCGCTTTGGGGGCCAGCAACAGTTGCCAGGGCAACCCTGGGCATGGCAGGTGGCTTTAAAGGGGCCTGGACATGCCCACTTCCGCTTTGGGGGCCAGCAACAGTTGCCAGGGCAACCCTGGGCATGGCAGGGGGCTTTAAGGGGGCCTGGACCCGCCCACTTCCGCTTTGGGGGCCAGCAACAGTTGCCAGGGCAACCCTGGGCATGGCAGGGGACTTTAAGGGGGCCTGGACCCGCCTACTTCCGCTTTGGTGGCCAGCAACAGTTGCCAGGGCAACCCTGGGCATGGCAGGGGCTTAAGGGGGCCTGGACCCACCCACTTCCGCTTTGGGGGCCAGCAACATTTGCCAGGGCAACCCTGGGCATGGCAGGGGGCTTAAGGGGGTCTGGACCCGCCCACTTCCGTTTTGGGGTCCAGCAACAGTTGCCAGGGCAACCCTGGGCATGGCAGGGGGCTTAAGGGGGCCTGGACCCACCCACTTCCGCTTTTGGGGCCAGCAACAGTTGCCAGGGCAACCCTGGGCATGGCAGGGGGCTTTAAGGGGGCCTAAACCCGCCCACTTCCGCTTTGGGGGCCAGCAACAGTTGCCAGGGCAACCCTGGGCATGGTAGGGGGCTTTAAGGGGGCCTGGACCCGCCCACTTCCGCTTTGGGGGCCAGCAACAGTTACCAGGGCAACCCTTGGCATAGCAGGGGGCTTTAAGGGGGCCCGGACCCGCCCACTTCCGCTTTGATGGCCAGCAACAGTTGCCAGGGAAACCCTGGGCATGGCAGGGGTCTCAAGCGGGCCTGGACCCGCCCACTTCCGCTTTTGGGGCCAGCAACCGTTGCCAGGGCAACCCTGGGCATGGCAGGTGGCTTTAAGTGGGCCTGGACCCGCCCACTTCCGCTTTGGTGGCCAGCAACAGTTGCCAGGGCAACCCTGGGCATGGCAGGGGACTTTAAGGGGGCCTGGACCCGCCCACTTCCGCTTTGGGGGCCAGCAACTGTTGCCAGGGCAACCCTGGGCATGGCAGGGGGCTTTAAGGGGGCCTGGACCTGCCCACTTCCGCTTTTGGGCCAGCAACAGTTGCCAGGGCAACACTGGGCATGGCAGGTGGCTTAAAGGGGCCTGGACCCGCCCACTTCCGCTTTGGGGGCCAGCAACAGTTGCCAGGGCAACCCTGGGCATGGCAGGTGGCTTTAAAGGGGCCTGGACCCGCCCACTTCCGCTATGGGGGCCAGCAACAGTTGCCAGGGCAAACCTGGGCATGGCAGGGGGCTCACGGGGGCCTGGACCTGCCCACTTCCGCTTTGGGGGCCAGCAACTGTTGCCAGGGCAACCCTGGGCATGGCAGGGGGCTTTAAGGGGGCCTAGACCCGCCCACTTCCGCTTTGGGGGCCAGCAACAGTTGCCAGGGCAACCCTGGGCATGGCAGGGGGCTTTAAGGGGGCCTGGACCCGCCCACTTCCGCTTTGGGGGCCAGCAACAGTTGCCAGGGCAACCCTGGGCATGGCAGGGGGCTTTAAGGGGGCCTGGACCCGCCCACTTCCGCTTTGGGGGCCAGCAACAGTTGCCAGGGCAACCCTGGGCATGGCAGGGGGCTTTAAGGGGGCCTGGACCTGCCCACTTCCGCTTTGGGGGCCAGCAACAGTTGCCAGGGCAACCCTGGGCATGGCAGGGGGTTTTAAGGGGGCCTGGACCCGCCCACTTCCGCTTTGGGGACCAGCAACAGTTGCCAGGGCAACCCTGGGCATGGCAGGGGGCTTTAAGGGGGCCTGGACCCGCCCACTTCCGCTTTGGTGGCCAGCAACAGTTGCCAGGGCAACCCTGGGCATGGCAGGGGACTTTAAGGGGGCCTGGCCCGCCCACTTCTGCTTTGGGGGCCAACAACTGTTGCCAGGGCAACTCTGGGCATGGCAGGGGGCTTTAAGGGGGCCCGGACCCGCCCACTTCCGCTTTGGGGGCCAGCAACAGTTGCCAGGGCAACACTGGGCATGGCAGGGGGCTTTAAGGGGGCCCGGACCCGCCCACTTCCGCTTTGGTGGCCAGCAACAGTTGCCAGGGCAACCCTGGGCATGGCAGGTGGCTTTAAGTGGGCCTGGACCCGCCCACTTCCGCTTTGGTGGCCAGCAACAGTTGCCAGGGCAACCCTGGGCATGGCAGGTGGCTTTAAGTGGGCCTGGACCCGCCCACTTCCGCTTTGGTGGCCAGCAACAGTTGCCAGGGCAACCCTGGGCATGGCAGGGGACTTTAAGGGGGCCTGGACCCGCCCACTTCCGCTTTGGGGGCCAGCAACTGTTGCCAGGGCAACCCTGGGCATGGCAGGGGGCTTTAAGGGGGCCTGGACCTGCCCACTTCCGCTTTGGGGGCCAGCAACTGTTGCCAGGGCAACCCTGGGCATGGCAGGGGGCTTAAGGGGGCCTGGACCCGCCCACTTCCGCTTTGGGGGCCAGCAACAGTTGCCAGAGCAACCCTGGGCATGGCAGGTGGCTTAATGGGTCCTGGACCCGCCCACTTCCGCTTTGGGGGCCAGCAACAGTTGCCAGGGCAACCCTGGGCATGGCAGGTGGCTTTAAAGGGGCCTGGACATGCCCACTTCCGCTTTGGGGGCCAGCAACAGTTGCCAGGGCAACCCTGGGCATGGCAGGGGGCTTTAAGGGGGCCTGGACCCGCCCACTTCCGCTTTGGGGGCCAGCAACAGTTGCCAGGGCAACCCTGGGCATGGCAGGGGACTTTAAGGGGGCCTGGACCCGCCTACTTCCGCTTTGGTGGCCAGCAACAGTTGCCAGGGCAACCCTGGGCATGGCAGGGGGCTTAAGGGGGCCTGGACCCACCCACTTCCGCTTTGGGGGCCAGCAACATTTGCCAGGGCAACCCTGGGCATGGCAGGGGGCTTAAGGGGGTCTGGACCCGCCCACTTCCGTTTTGGGGTCCAGCAACAGTTGCCAGGGCAACCCTGGGCATGGCAGGGGGCTTAAGGGGGCCTGGACCCACCCACTTCCGCTTTTGGGGCCAGCAACAGTTGCCAGGGCAACCCTGGGCATGGCAGGGGGCTTTAAGGGGGCCTAAACCCGCCCACTTCCGCTTTGGGGGCCAGCAACAGTTGCCAGGGCAACCCTGGGCATGGTAGGGGGCTTTAAGGGGGCCTGGACCCGCCCACTTCCGCTTTGGGGGCCAGCAACAGTTACCAGGGAAAACCCTTGGCATAGCAGGGGGCTTTAAGGGGGCCCGGACCCGCCCACTTCCGCTTTGATGGCCAGCAACAGTTGCCAGGGAAACCCTGGGCATGGCAGGGGTCTCAAGCGGGCCTGGACCCGCCCACTTCCGCTTTTGGGGCCAGCAACCGTTGCCAGGGCAACCCTGGGCATGGCAGGTGGCTTTAAGTGGGCCTGGACCCGCCCACTTCCGCTTTGGTGGCCAGCAACAGTTGCCAGGGCAACCCTGGGCATGGCAGGGGACTTTAAGGGGGCCTGGACCCGCCCACTTCCGCTTTGGGGGCCAGCAACTGTTGCCAGGGCAACCCTGGGCATGGCAGGGGGCTTTAAGGGGGCCTGGACCTGCCCACTTCCGCTTTTGGGCCAGCAACAGTTGCCAGGGCAACACTGGGCATGGCAGGTGGCTTAAAGGGGCCTGGATCCGCCCACTTCCGCTTTGGGGGCCAGCAACAGTTGCCAGGGCAACCCTGGGCATGGCAGGTGGCTTTAAAGGGGCCTGGACCCGCCCACTTCCGCTATGGGGGCCAGCAACAGTTGCCAGGGCAAACCTGGGCATGGCAGGGGGCTCACGGGGGCCTGGACCTGCCCACTTCCGCTTTGGGGGCCAGCAACTGTTGCCAGGGCAACCCTGGGCATGGCAGGGGGCTTTAAGGGGGCCTAGACCCGCCCACTTCCGCTTTGGGGGCCAGCAACAGTTGCCAGGGCAACCCTGGGCATGGCAGGGGGCTTTAAGGGGGCCTGGACCCGCCCACTTCCGCTTTGGGGGCCAGCAACAGTTGCCAGGGCAACCCTGGGCATGGCAGGGGGCTTTAAGGGGGCCTGGACCCGCCCACTTCCGCTTTGGGGGCCAGCAACAGTTGCCAGGGCAACCCTGGGCATGGCAGGGGGCTTTAAGGGGGCCTGGACCTGCCCACTTCCGCTTTGGGGGCCAGCAACAGTTGCCAGGGCAACCCTGGGCATGGCAGGGGGTTTTAAGGGGGCCTGGACCCGCCCACTTCCGCTTTGGGGACCAGCAACAGTTGCCAGGGCAACCCTGGGCATGGCAGGGGGCTTTAAGGGGGCCTGGACCCGCCCACTTCCGCTTTGGTGGCCAGCAACAGTTGCCAGGGCAACCCTGGGCATGGCAGGGGACTTTAAGGGGGCCTGGCCCGCCCACTTCTGCTTTGGGGGCCAACAACTGTTGCCAGGGCAACTCTGGGCATGGCAGGGGGCTTTAAGGGGGCCCGGACCCGCCCACTTCCGCTTTGGGGGCCAGCAACAGTTGCCAGGGCAACACTGGGCATGGCAGGGGGCTTTAAGGGGGCCCGGACCCGCCCACTTCCGCTTTGGTGGCCAGCAACAGTTGCCAGGGCAACCCTGGGCATGGCAGGTGGCTTTAAGTGGGCCTGGACCCGCCCACTTCCGCTTTGGTGGCCAGCAACAGTTGCCAGGGCAACCCTGGGCATGGCAGGTGGCTTTAAGTGGGCCTGGACCCGCCCACTTCCGCTTTGGTGGCCAGCAACAGTTGCCAGGGCAACCCTGGGCATGGCAGGGGACTTTAAGGGGGCCTGGACCCGCCCACTTCCGCTTTGGGGGCCAGCAACTGTTGCCAGGGCAACCCTGGGCATGGCAGGGGGCTTTAAGGGGGCCTGGACCTGCCCACTTCCGCTTTTGGGCCAGCAACAGTTGCCAGGGCAACACTGGGCATGGCAGGTGGCTTAATGGGGCCTGGACCCACCCACTTCCGCTTTGGGGGCCAGCAACAGTTGCCAGGGCAACCCTGGGCATGGCAGGTGGCTTTAAAGGGGCCTGGACCCGCCCACTTCCGCTTTGGGGGCCAGAAACATTTGCCAGGGCAACCCTGGGCATGGCAGGGGGCTTTAAGGGGGCCTGGACCCGCCCACTTCCGCTTTGGGGGCCAGCAACAGTTGCCAGGGCAACCCTGGGCATGGCAGGGAGCTTTAAGGGGGCCTGGACCCGCCCACTTCCGCTTTGGGGGCCAGCAACAGTTGCCAGGGCAACCCTGGGCATGGCAGGGGGCTTTAAGGGGGCCTGGACCCGCCCACTTCCGCTTTGGGGGCCAGAAACAGTTGCCAGGGCAACCCTGGGCATGGCAGGGGGCTTAAGGGGGCCTGGACCCGCCCACTTCCGCTTTGGGGGCCAGCAACAGTTGCCAGGGCAACCCTGGGCATGGCAGGGGGCTTAAGGGGGTCTGGACCCGCCCACTTCCGTTTTGGGGTCCAGCAACAGTTGCCAGGGCAACCCTGGGCATGTAAGTGGGCTTAAGGGGGCCTGAACCCGCCCACTTCCGCTTTGGGGGCCAGCAACAGTTGCCAGGGCAACCCTGGGCATGGCAGGGGGCTTTATGGGGGCCTGGACCCGCCCACTTCCGCTTTGGTGGCCAGCAACAGTTGCCAGGGCAACCTTGGGCATGGCAGGGGGCTTTAAGGGGGCCTGGACCGTCCCACTTCTGCTTTGGGGGCCAGCAACAGTTGCCAGGGCAACCCTGGGCATGGCAGGGGGCTTTAAGGGGGCCTGGCCCGCCCACTTCTGCTTTGGGGGCCAACAACTGTTGCCAGGGCAACCCTGGGCATGGCAGGGGGTTTTAAGGGGCCTGGACCCGCCCACTTCCGCTTTGGGGACCAGCAACAGTTGCCAGGGCAACCCTGGGCATGGCAGGGGGCTTTAAGGGGGCCTGGACCCGCCCACTTCCGCTTTGGTGGCCAGCAACAGTTGCCAGGGAAACTCTGGGCATGGCAGGGGGCTTTAAGGGGGCCGGACCCGCCCACTTCCGCTTTGGGGGCCAGCAACAGTTGCCAGGGCAACCCTGGGCATGGAAGTGGGCTTAAGGGGGCCTGAACCCGCCCACTTCCGCTTTGGGGGCCAGCAACAGTTGCCAGGGCAACCCTGGGCATGGCAGGGGGCTTTAAGGGGGCCTGGACCCGCCCACTTCCGCTTTGGGGGCCAGCAACAATTGCCAGGGCAACCCTGGGCATGGCAGGGGGCTTTAAGGGAAGCTGGACCCGCCCACTTCCGCTTTGGGGGCCAGCAACAGTTGCCAGGGCAACCCTGGGCATGGCAGGGGGCTTTAAGGGGGCGTGGACCCGCCCACTTCCGCTTTGGGGGCCAGCAACATTTGCCAGGGCAACCCTGGGCATGGCAGGGTGCTTTAAGGGGGCCTGGACCCGCCCACTTCCGCTTTGGGGGCCAGCAACAGTTGCCAGGGCAACCCTGGGCATGGCAGGGGACTTTAAGGGGGCCTGGACCCGCCCACTTCCGCTTTGGGGGCCAGCAACAGTTGCCAGGGCAACACTGGGCATGGCAGGGGGCTTTAAGGGGGCCCGGACCCGCCCACTTCCGCTTTGGTGGCCAGCAACAGTTGCCAGGGCAACCCTGGGCATGGCAGGTGGCTTTAAGTGGGCCCGGACCCGCCCACTTCCGCTTTGGTGGCCAGCAACAGTTGCCAGGGCAACCCTGGGCATGGCAGGTGGCTTTAAGTGGGCCTGGACCCGCCCACTTCCGCTTTGGTGGCCAGCAAACAGTTGCCAGGGCAACCCTGGGCATGGCAGGGGGCTTAAGGGGCCTGGACCCACCCACTTCAGCTTTGGGGGCCAGCAACAGTTGCCAGGGCAACCCTGGGCATGGCAGGGGGCTTAAGGGGGCCTGGACCCGCCCACTTCCGCTTTGGGGGCCAGCAACAGTTGCCAGGGGTCTTTAAGGGGGCCTGGACCCGCCCACTTCCGCTTTGGGGGCCAGCAACAGTTGCCAGGGCAACCTTGGGCATGGCAGGGGGCTTTAAGGGGGCCTGGACCCGCCCACTTCTGCTTTGGGGGCCAGCAACAGTTGCCAGGGCAACCCTGGGCATGGCAGGGGGCTTAAGGGGGCCTGGACCCGCCCACTTCCGCTTTGGGGGCCAGCAACAGTTGCCAGGGCAACCCTGGGAATGGCAGGGGGCTTTAAGGGGGCCTGAACCCGCCCACTTCCGCTTTGGGGGCCAGAAACAGTTGCCAGGGCAACCCTGGGCATGGCAGGGGGCTTAAGGGGGCCTGGACCCGCCCACTTCCGCTTTGGGAGCCAGAAACAGTTGCCAGGGCAACCCTGGGCATGGCAGTGGGCTTAAGGGGGCCTAGACCCGCCCACTTCCGCTTTGGGGGCCAGCAACAGTTGCCAGGGCAACCCTGGGCATGGCAGGGGGCTTTAAGGGGCCTGGACCCGCCCACTTCCGCTTTGGGGGCCAGCAACAGTTGCCAGGGCAACCCTGGGCATGGCAGGGGGCTTTAAGGGGGCCTGGATACGCCCACTTCCGCTTTGGGGGCCAGCAACAGTTGCCAGGGCAACCCTGGGCATGGCAGGGGGCTTTAAGGGGGCCTGGATACGCCCACTTCCGCTTTGGGGGCCAGCAACAGTTGCCAGGGCAACCCTGGGCATGGCAGGGGGCTTTAAGGGGCCTGGACCCGCCCACTTCCGCTTTGGGGGCCAGCAACAGTTGCCAGGGGTCTTTAAAGGGGCCTGGACCCGCCCACTTCCGCTTTGGGGGGCCAGCAACAGTTGCCAGGGCAACCCTGGGCATGGCAGGGGGCTTTAAGGGGGCCTGGACCCGCCCACTTCCGCTTTGGGGGCCAGCAACAGTTGCCAGGGCAACCCTGGGCATGGCAGGGGGCTTTAAGGGGGCCTGGACCCGCCCACTTCCGCTTTGGGGGCCAGCAACAGTTGCTAGGGCAACCCTGGGCATGGCAGGGGGCTTTAAGGGGGCCTGGACCTGCCCACTTCCGCTTTGGGGGCCAGCAACAGTTGCCAGGGCAACCCTGGGCATGGCAGGGGGTTTTAAGGGGGCCTGGACCCGCCCACTTCCGCTTTGGGGACCAGCAACAGTTGCCAGGGCAACCCTGGGCATGGCAGGGGGCTTTAAGGGGGCCTGGACCCGCCCACTTCCGCTTTGGTGGCCAGCAACAGTTGCCAGGGAAACTCTGGGCATGGCAGGGGGCTTTAAGGGGGCCCGGACCCGCCCACTTCCGCTTTGGGGGCCAGCAACAGTTGCCAGGGCAACACTGGGCATGGCAGGGGGCTTTAAGGGGGCCCGGACCCGCCCACTTCCGCTTTAGTGGCCAGCAACAGTTGCCAGGGCAACCCTGGGCATGGCAGGTGGCTTTAAGTGGGCCTGGACCCGCCCACTTCCGCTTTGGTGGCCAGCAACAGTTGCCAGGGCAACCCTGGGCATGGCAGGTGGCTTTAAGTGGGCCTGGACCCGCCCACTTCCGCTTTGGTGGCCAGCAACAGTTGCCAGGGCAACCCTGGGCATGGCAGGGGGCTTTAAGGGGGCCTGGACCTGCCCACTTCCGCTTTTGGGCCAGCAACAGTTGCCAGGGCAACACTGGGCATGGCAGGTGGGTTAAAGGGACCTGGACCCGCCCACTTCCGCTTTGGGGGCCAGCAACAGTTGCCAGGGCAACCCTGGGCATGGCAGGTGGCTTTAAAGGGGCCTGGACCCGCCCACTTCCGCTTTGGGGGCCAGCAACAGTTGCCAGGGCAAACCTGGGCATGGCAGGGGGCTCACGGGGGCCTGGACCTGCCCACTTCCGCTTTGGGGGCCAGCAACTGTTGCCAGGGCAACCCTGGGCATGGCAGGGGGCTTAAGGGGGCCTGGACCCGCCCACTTCCGCTTTGGGGGCCAGCAACAGTTGCCAGAGCAACCCTGGGCATGGCAGGTGGCTTAATGGGGCCTGGACCCACCCACTTCCGCTTTGGGGGCCAGCAACAGTTGCCAGGGCAACCCTGGGCATGGCAGGTGGCTTTAAAGGGGCCTGGGCATGCCCACTTCCGCTTTGGGGGCCAGCAACAGTTGCCAGGGCAACCCTGGGCATGGCAGGGGGCTTTAAGGGGGCCTGGACCCGCCCACTTCCGCTTTGGGGGCCAGCAACAGTTGCCAGGGCAACCCTGGGCATGGCAGGGGACTTTAAGGGGGCCTGGACCCGCCTACTTCCGCTTTGGTGGCCAGCAACAGTTGCCAGGGCAACCCTGGGCATGGCAGGGGGCTTAAGGGGGCCTGGACCCACCCACTTCCGCTTTGGGGGCCAGCAACATTTGCCAGGGCAACCCTGGGCATGGCAGGGGGCTTAAGGGGGTCTGGACCCGCCCACTTCCGTTTTGGGGTCCAGCAACAGTTGCCAGGGCAACCCTGGGCATGGCAGGGGGCTTAAGGGGGCCTGGACCCGCCCACTTCCGCTTTTGGGGCCAGCAACAGTTGCCAGGGCAACCCTGGGCATGGCAGGGGGCTTTAAGGGGGCCAAAACCCGCCCACTTCCGCTTTGGGGGCCAGCAACAGTTGCCAGGGCAACCCTGGGCATGGTAGGGGGCTTTAAGGGGGCCTGGACCCGCCCACTTCCGCTTTGGGGGCCAGCAACAGTTACCAGGGCAACCCTTGGCATAGCAGGGGGCTTTAAGGGGGCCCGGACCCGCCCACTTCCGCTTTGATGGCCAGCAACAGTTGCCAGGGAAACCCTGGGCATGGCAGGGGTCTCAAGCGGGCCTGGACCCGCCCACTTCCGCTTTTGGGGCCAGCAACCGTTGCCAGGGCAACCCTGGGCATGGCAGGTGGCTTTAAGTGGGCCTGGACCCGCCCACTTCCGCTTTGGTGGCCAGCAACAGTTGCCATGGCAACCCTGGGCATGGCAGGGGACTTTAAGGGGGCCTGGACCCGCCCACTTCCGCTTTGGGGGCCAGCAACTGTTGCCAGGGCAACCCTGGGCATGGCAGGGGGCTTTAAGGGGGCCTGGACCTGCCCACTTCCGCTTTTGGGCCAGCAACAGTTGCCAGGGCAACACTGGGCATGGCAGGTGGCTTAAAGGGGCCTGGACCCGCCCACTTCCGCTTTGGGGGCCAGCAACAGTTGCCAGGGCAACCCTGGGCATGGCAGGTGGCTTTAAAGGGGCCTGGACCCGCCCACTTCCGCTATGGGGGCCAGCAACAGTTGCCAGGGCAAACCTGGGCATGGCAGGGGGCTCACGGGGGCCTGGACCTGCCCACTTCCGCTTTGGGGGCCAGCAACTGTTGCCAGGGCAACCCTGGGCATGGCAGGGGGCTTTAAGGGGGCCTGGACCCGCCCACTTCCGCTTTGGGGGCCAGCAACAGTTGCCAGAGCAACCCTGGGCATGGCAGGTGGCTTAATGGGGCCTGGACCCACCCACTTCCGCTTTGGGGGCCAGCAACAGTTGCCAGGGCAACCCTGGGCATGGCAGGTGGCTTTAAAGGGGCCTGGACCCGCCCACTTCCGCTTTGGGGGCCAGAAACAGTTGCCAGAGCAACCCTGGGCATGGCAGGGGGCTTTAAGGGGGCCTGGACCCGCCCACTTCCGCTTTGGGGGCCAGCAACAGTTGCCAAGGCAACCCTGGGCATGGCAGTGAGCTTTAAGGGGGCCTGGACCCGCCCACTTCCGCTTTGGGGGCCAGCAACAGTTGCCAGGGCAACCCTGGGCATGGCAGGGGGCTTTAAGGGGCCTGGACACGCCCACTTCCGCTTTGGGGCCAGAAACAGTTGCTAGGGCAACCCTGGGCATGGCAGGGGGCTTAAGGGGGCCTGGACTCGCCCACTTCCGCTTTGGGAGCCAGAAACAGTTGCCAGGGCAACCCTGGGCATGGCAGGGGGCTTAAGGGGGCCTGGACCCGCCCACTTCCGCTTTGGGGGCCAGCAACAGTTGCCAGGGCAACCCTGGGCATGGCAGGGGGCTTAAGGGGGTCTGGACCCGCCCACTTCCGTTTTGGGGTCCAGCAACAGTTGCCAGGGCAACCCTGGGCATGGAAGTGGGCTTAAGGGGGCCTAAACCCCGCCCACTTCCGCTTTGGGGGCCAGCAACAGTTACCAGGGCAACCCTGGGCATGGCAGGGGGCTTTAAGGGGGCCCGGACCCGCCCACTTCCGCTTTGGGGGCCAGCAACAGTTGCCAGGGCAACACTGGGCATGGCAGGGGGCTTTAAGGGGGCCCGGACCCGCCCCACTTCCGCTTTAGTGGCCAGCAACAGTTGCCAGGGCAACCCTGGGCATGGCAGGTGGCTTTAAGTGGGCCTGGACCCGCCCACTTCCGCTTTGGTGGCCAGCAACAGTTGCCAGGGCAACCCTGGGCATGGCAGGTGGCTTTAAGTGGGCCTGGACCCGCCCACTTCCGCTTTGGTGGCCAGCAACAGTTGCCAGGGCAACCCTGGGCATGGCAGGGGGCTTTAAGGGGGCCTGGACCTGCCCACTTCCGCTTTTGGGCCAGCAACAGTTGCCAGGGCAACACTGGGCATGGCAGGTGGGTTAAAGGGGCCTGGACCCGCCCACTTCCGCTTTGGGGGCCAGCAACAGTTGCCAGGGCAACCCTGGGCATGGCAGGTGGCTTTAAAGGGGCCTGGACCCGCCCACTTCCGCTTTGGGGGCCAGCAACAGTTGCCAGGGCAAACCTGGGCATGCAGGGGGCTCACGGGGGCCTGGACCTGCCCACTTCCGCTTTGGGGGCCAGCAACTGTTGCCAGGGCAACCCTGGGCATGGCAGGGGGCTTAAGGGGGCCTGGACCCGCCCACTTCCGCTTTGGGGGCCAGCAACAGTTGCCAGAGCAACCCTGGGCATGGCAGGTGGCTTAATGGGGCCTGGACCCACCCACTTCCGCTTTGGGGGCCAGCAACAGTTGCCAGGGCAACCCTGGGCATGGCAGGTGGCTTTAAAGGGGCCTGGGCATGCCCACTTCCGCTTTGGGGGCCAGCAACAGTTGCCAGGGCAACCCTGGGCATGGCAGGGGGCTTTAAGGGGGCCTGGACCCGCCCACTTCCGCTTTGGGGGCCAGCAACAGTTGCCAGGGCAACCCTGGGCATGGCAGGGGACTTTAAGGGGGCCTGGACCCGCCTACTTCCGCTTTGGTGGCCAGCAACAGTTGCCAGGGCAACCCTGGGCATGGCAGGGGGCTTAAGGGGGCCTGGACCCACCCACTTCCGCTTTGGGGGCCAGCAACATTTGCCAGGGCAACCCTGGGCATGGCAGGGGGCTTAAGGGGGTCTGGACCCGCCCACTTCCGTTTTGGGGTCCAGCAACAGTTGCCAGGGCAACCCTGGGCATGGCAGGGGGCTTAAGGGGGCCTGGACCCGCCCACTTCCGCTTTTGGGGCCAGCAACAGTTGCCAGGGCAACCCTGGGCATGGCAGGGGGCTTTAAGGGGGCCAAAACCCGCCCACTTCCGCTTTGGGGGCCAGCAACAGTTGCCAGGGCAACCCTGGGCATGGTAGGGGGCTTTAAGGGGGCCTGGACCCGCCCACTTCCGCTTTGGGGGCCAGCAACAGTTACCAGGGCAACCCTTGGCATAGCAGGGGCTTTAAGGGGGCCCGGACCCGCCCACTTCCGCTTTGATGGCCAGCAACAGTTGCCAGGGAAACCCTGGGCATGGCAGGGGTCTCAAGCGGGCCTGGACCCGCCCACTTCCGCTTTTGGGGCCAGCAACCGTTGCCAGGGCAACCCTGGGCATGGCAGGTGGCTTTAAGTGGGCCTGGACCCGCCCACTTCCGCTTTGGTGGCCAGCAACAGTTGCCAGGGCAACCCTGGGCATGGCAGGGGACTTTAAGGGGGCCTGGACCCGCCCACTTCCGCTTTGGGGGCCAGCAACTGTTGCCAGGGCAACCCTGGGCATGGCAGGGGGCTTTAAGGGGGCCTGGACCTGCCCACTTCCGCTTTTGGGCCAGCAACAGTTGCCAGGGCAACACTGGGCATGGCAGGTGGCTTAAAGGGGCCTGGACCCGCCCACTTCCGCTTTGGGGGCCAGCAACAGTTGCCAGGGCAACCTGGGCATGGCAGGTGGCTTTAAAGGGGCCTGGACCCGCCCACTTCCGCTATGGGGGCCAGCAACAGTTGCCAGGGCAAACCTGGGCATGGCAGGGGGCTCACGGGGGCCTGGACCTGCCCACTTCCGCTTTGGGGGCCAGCAACTGTTGCCAGGGCAACCCTGGGCATGGCAGGGGGCTTTAAGGGGGCCTGGACCCGCCCACTTCCGCTTTGGGGGCCAGCAACAGTTGCCAGAGCAACCCTGGGCATGGCAGGTGGCTTAATGGGGCCTGGACCCACCCACTTCCGCTTTGGGGGCCAGCAACAGTTGCCAGGGCAACCCTGGGCATGGCAGGTGGCTTTAAAGGGGCCTGGACCCGCCCACTTCCGCTTTGGGGGCCAGAAACAGTTGCCAGAGCAACCCTGGGCATGGCAGGGGGCTTTAAGGGGGCCTGGACCCGCCCACTTCCGCTTTGGGGGCCAGCAACA
>NW_028142245.1:0-116105 GCF_055691185.1 Crinia signifera | reverse complement strand
TCCCCACTCTCACCCTGTGTCTTCCCTCACCCTGTGTCCTCTCACCGTGCACCAACCCTCTCTACCCCTGCATCCCACGCCCCCCCTGCACCTGCATCCTCCACCCACCTTCACTAACCCCCCCTCACCCTTCACCAACCCCATCTCACCCAGCATTTTACCTCACCCTGTACCAAACCTCTCTAACCCTGCATCATCCGCCCCCCCATGCACCATCCCCCTTTCATCCTGTGTCCCCCTCCCCCTCTCACCCTGCATCTTCCCTCACCCTACACCAACCCAATCCCACCCCGTGTCTTCCCTCACCCTATTTCCTCTCACCCTACACCAACCATCTCAAATCCTGCATCCCTTGCCCCCTGCACCAACCCACTCTCACCCTGCATCCTCCACCCCCCTTCACCAAACCCTCTCACCCTGCACCAACCCTCTCTCACCCTGCTTCCTCCATCCACTTTCACCATCCCCCGCGCACCCTACATCAACCCCCCTCTCACCCTGAGTCTTCCCTCCCCCTACACCAACCCCACTCTCACCCTGTGTCTTCCCTCACCCTGTGTCCTCTCACCACTGCACCAACCCACTCTACCCCTGCATCCCACGCCCCCTGCACCTGCATCCTCCACCCCCCTTCATCAAACCCTCTCACCCTGCACCAACCCTCTCTCACCCTGCTTCCTCCGTCCCCTTTCACCAACCCCCTCTCACCCTACATCAACCCCCTCTCACCCTGAGTCTTCCCTCCCCCTACACCAACCCCACTCTCACCCTGTGTCTTCCCTCACCCTGTGTCCTCTCACCCTGCACCAACCCACTCTACCCCTGCATCCCACGCCCCCCTGCACCTGCATCCTCCACCCCCCTTCATCAAATCCTCTCACCCTGCACCAACCCTCTCTCACCCTGCTTCCTCTGTCCCCTTTCACCAACCCCCTCTCACCCTACATCAACCCCCTCTCACCCTGAGTCTTCCCTTCGTCCCTCACCCTACACCAAATCCACTCTCAACCTGTGTCTTCCCTCACCCTGTGTCCTCTCACCCTGCACCAACCCTCTCTACCCCTGCATCCCACGCCCCCCTGCACCTGCATCCTCCACCCTCCTTCATCAAACCCTCTCACCCTGCTCCAACCCTCTCTCACCCTGCTTCCTCCGTCCCATTTCACCAACCCCCTCTCACCCTACTTCAACCCCCTCTCACCCTGAGTCTTCCCTCCCCCTACACCAACCCCACTCTCACCCTGTGTCTTCCCTCACCCTGTGTCTTCTCACCCTGCACCAACCCTTTCTACCCCTGCATCCCACGCTCCCCTGCACCTGCATCCTCCACCCACCTTCACTAACCCCCCCTGACCCTTCACCAACCCCATCTCACCCAGCATTTTCCCTCACCCTGTACCAACCCTCTCTAACCCTGCATCATCCGCCCCCCCCATGCACCATCCCCCTTTCATCCTGTGTCCCCCTCCCCCTCTCACCCTGCACCAACCCAATCCCACCCCGTGTCTTCCCTCACCCTGTTTCCTCTCACCCTACACCAACCATCTCAAATCCTGCATCCTTGCCCCCTGCACCAACCCACTCTCACCCTGCATCCTCCACCCCCCTTCACCAAACCCTCTCACCCTGCACCAACCCTCTCTCACCCTGCTTCCTCCATCCACTTTCACCATCCCCCGCGCACACTACATCAACCCCCTCTAACCCTGAGTCTTCCCTCACCCTACACCAACCCCATTCTCAACCTGTGTCTTCCCTCACCCTGTGTCCTCTCACCCTGCACCAACCCTCTTTACCCCTGCATCCCACGCCCCCTGCACCTTCATCCTCCACCCCCCTTCATCAAACCCTCTCACCCTGCACCAACCCTCTCTGACCCTGCTTTCTCCGTCCACTTTCACCAACCCCCTCTCACTCTACATTAACCCCCTCTCACCCTGAGTCTTCCCTCACCCTACACCAACCCCACTCTCACCCTGTGTCTTCCCTCACCCTGTGTCCTCTCACCCTGCACCAACCCTCTCTACCCCTGCATCCCACGCCCCCCTGCACCTGCATCCTCCTCCCCCCTTCATCAAACCCTCTCACCCTGCACCAACCCTCTCTCACCCTGCTTCCTCCGTCCCCTTTCACCAACCCCCTCTCACCCTACATCAACCCCCTCTCACCCTGAGTCTTCCCTTCGTCCCTCACCCTACACCAACCCCACTCTCAACCTGTGTCTTCCCTCACCCGGTGTCCTCTCACCCTGCACCAACCCTCTCTACCCCTGCATCCCACGACCCCCTGCACCTGCATCCTCCATCCCCCTTCATCAAACCCTCTCACCCTGCACCAACCCTCTCTCACCCTGCTTCCTCCCTCCCCTTTCACCAACCCCCTCTCACCCTACATCAACCCCCTCTCACCCTGAGTTTTCCCTCACCCTACACCAACCCCACTCTCACCCTGTGTCTTCCCTCACCCTGTGTCCTCTCACCCTGCACCAACCCTCTCTACCCCTGCATCCCATGCCCCTCTGCACCTGCATCCTCCACCCCCCTTCATTAAACCCTCTCACCCTGCACCAACCCTCTCTCACCCTGCTTCCTCCGTCCCCTTTCACCAACCCCCTCTCACCCTACATCAACCCCCTCTCAGCCTGAGTCTTCCCTCCCCCTACACCAACCCCACTCTCACCCTGTGTCTTCCCTAACCCTGTGTCCTCTCACCCTGCACCAACCCTCTCTACCCCTGCATCCCACGCTCCCCTGCACCTGCATCCTCCACCCAACTTCACCAACCCCCCCTCACCCTTCACCAATCCCATCTCACCCAGCATTTTCCCTCACCCTGTACCAACCCTCTCTAACCCTGTATCATCCGCCCCCCCCATGCACCATCCCCCTTTCATCCTGTGTCCTCCTCCCCCTCTCACCCTGCATCTTCCCTCACCCTACACCAACCCATTCCCACCCCGTGTCTTCCCTCACCCTGTTTCCTCTCACCCTACACCAACCATCTCAAATCCTGCATCCCTTGCCCCCCTGTACCAACCCACTCTCACCCTGCATCCTCCACCCCCCTTCACCAAACCCTCTCACCCTGCACCAACCCTCTCTCACCCTGCTTCCTCCATCCACTTTCACCATCCTCCGCGCACCCTACATCAACCCCCTCTCACCCTGAGTCTTCCCTCACCCTACACCAACCCCACTCTCACCCTGTGTCTTCCCTCACCCTGTGTCCTCTCACCCTGCACCAACCCTCTCTACCCCTGCATCCTCCACCCCCCTTCATCAAACCCTCTCACCCTGCACCAACCCTCTCTCACCCTGCTTCCTCCATCCCCTTTCACCAACCCCCTCTCACCCTACATCAACCCCCTCTCACCCTGAGTCTTCCCTCACCTTACACCAACCCCACTCTCACCCTGTGTTCTCTCACCCTGCACCAACCCTCTCTACCCCTGCATCCCACGGCCCCCTGCACCTGCATCCTCCACCCCCCTTCATCAAACCCTCTCTCCCTGCACCAACCCTCTCTCACCCTGCTTCCTCCGTCCCCATTCACCAACCCCCTCTCACCCTACATCAACCCCCTCTCACCCTGAGTCTTCCCTCACCCTACACCAACCCCACTCTCACCCTGTGTCTTCCATCACCCTGTGTCCTCTCACCCTGCACCAACCCTCTCTACCCCTGCGTCCCACGCCCCCCTGCACCTGCATCCTCCACCCACCTTCACTAACCCACCCTCACCCTTCACCAACCCTCTCTCACCCTGCTTCCTCCGTCCCCTTTCACCAACCCCCTCTCACCCTGAGTCTTCCCTCACCTTACACCAAACCCACCCTCACCCTGTGTCTTTCGTCACCCTGTGTTCTCTCACACTGCACCAACCCTCTCTACCCCTGCATCCCACGGCCCCCTGCACCTGCATCCTCCACCCCCCTTCATCAAACCCTCTCACCCTGCACCAACCCTCTCTCACCCTGCTTCCTCCGTCCCCATTCACCAACCCACTCTCACCCTACATCAACCCCCTCTCAGCCTGAGTCTTCCCTCACCCTACACCAACCCCACTCTCACCCTGTGTCTTCCCTCACCCAGTGTCCTCTCACCCTGCACCAACCCTCTCTACCCCTGCGTCCCACGCCCCCCTGCACCTGCATCCTCCACCCGCCTTCAATAACCCACCCTCACCCTTCACCAACCACATCTCATCCAGCATTTTCCCTCACCCTTCACGAACCCCCTCTAACCCTGCATCATCCGCCCCCCCCCATGCACCAACCCCCTTTCATCCCGTTTCCTCCGCCCCCTCTCACCCTGCATCTTCCCTCACCCTACACCAACCCAATCTTACCCTGTGTCTTCTCTCACCCTGTTTCCTCTCACCCACACCAACCATCTCAAATCCTGCATCCCTTGCCCCCTGCACCAACCCACTCTCACCCTGCATCCTCCACCCCCCTTCACCAAACCCTCTCACCCTGCACCAACCCTCTCTCACCCTGCTTCCTCAGTCCCCTTTCACCAACCCCCTCTCACCCTACATCAACCCCCTCTCACCCTGAGTCTTCCCTCACCCTACACCAACCCCATTCTCACCCTGTGTCTTCCCTCACCCCTTGTCCTCTCACCCTGCACCAACCCTCTCTACCCCTGCATCCCACGCCCCCCTTCACCTGCATCCTCCACCCCCCTTCATCAAACCCTCTTACCCTGCACCAACCCTCTCTCACCCTGCTTCCTCCGTCCCCTTTCACAACCCCCTTTCACCCTACATCAACCCCCTCTCACCCTGAGTCTTCCCTTCGTCCCTCACCCTACGCCAACCCCACTCTCAAGCTTTGTCTTCCCTCACCCTGTGTCCTCTCACCCTGCACCAACCCTTTCTACCTCTGCATCCCACGCCCCCCTGCACCTGCATCCTCCACCCCCCTTCAACAAACCCTCTCACCCTGCACCAACCCTCTCTCACCCTGCTTCCTCCGTCCCCTTTCACCAACCCCCTCTCACCCTACATCAACCCCCTCTCACCCTGAGTCTTCCCTCACCCTACACCAACCCCATTCTCACCCTGTGTCTTCCCTCACCCCTTGTCCTCTCACCCTGCACCAACCCTCTCTACCCCTGCATCCCACGCCCCCCTTCACCTGCATCCTCCACCCCCCTTCATCAAACCCTCTTACCCTGCACCAACCCTCTCTCACCCTGCTTCCTCCGTCCCCTTTCACAACCCCCTCTCACCCTACATCAACCCCCTCTCACCCTGAGTCTTCCCTTCGTCCCTCACCCTACGCCAACCCCACTCTCAAGCTTTGTCTTCCCTCACCCTGTGTCCTCTCACCCTGCACCAACCCTTTCTACCTCTGCATCCCACGCCCCCCTGCACCTGCATCCTCCACCCCCCTTCAACAAACCCTCTCACCCTGCACCAACCCTCTCTCACCCTGCTTCCTCCGTCCCCTTTCACCAACCCCCTCTCACCCTACATCAACCCCCTCTCACCCTGAGTCTTCCCTCACCCTACACCAACCCCACTCTCACCCTGTGTCTTCCCTCACCCTGCACAACCCATTCTAACCCTGCATCATCCGCCCCCCCATGCACCAACCCAATCCCACCCTGTGTCTTCCCACACCCTTTTTCCTCTCACACTACACCAACCCAATCCCACCCCGTGTCTTCCCTCACTCTGTTTCCTTTAACCCTACACCAACCATCTCAAATCCTGCATCCCTTGCCCCCCCTGCACCAACCCAATCTCACCCTGCATCCTCCACCCCCCTTCACCAAACCCTCTCACCCTTCACAAACCCTCTCTCACCCTTCTTCCTCTGTCCCCTTTCACCAACCCCCTCTCACCCTACATCAACCCCCTCTCACCCTGAGTCTTCCCTCACCCTACACCCACCCAATCCCACCCTGTGTCTTCCCTCACCTTGTTTCCTCTCACCCTACACTAACCATCTCAAATCCTGTATCCCTTGCCCCCCTGCACCAACCCACTCTCACCCTGCATCCTCCACCCCCCCTTCAACAAACTCTCTCACCCTGCACCAACCCTCTCTCACCCTGCTTCCTCCGTCCCCTTTCACCAACCCCCTCTCACCCTACATCAACCCCCTCTCACCCTGAGTCTTCCCTCACCCTACACCAACCCCACTCTCACCCTGTGTCTTTCCTCACCCTGTGTCCTCTCACCCTGCACCAACCCTCTGTACCCCTGAATCCCACGCCCCCCTGCACCTGCATCCTCCACCCCCCTTCATCAAACCCTCTCACCCTTCACCAACCCCACTCTCACCCTGCTTCCTCCGTCCCCTTTCACCAACCCCCTCTCACCCTACATAAACCCCCTCTCACCCTGAGTCTTCCCTCATCCTGTGTCCTCCGCCCCCTCTCACCCTGCATCTTCCCTCACCCTACACCAACCCAATCCCACCCTGTGTCTTCCCTCACCCTGTATCCTCTCACCCTACACCAACCATCTCAAATCCTGCATCCCTTGCCCCCCTGCACCAACCCATTCTCACCCTGCATCCTCCACCCCCCTTCACCAAACCCTCTCACCCTGCACCAACCCTCTCTCACCTTGCTTCCTCCGTCCCATTTCACTAAACCCCTCTCACCCTACATCAACCCCCTCTCACCCTGAGTCTTCCCTCACCCTGTGTCCTCTCACCCTGCACCAACCATCTCTACCCCTGCATCCCACGCCCCCTGCACCTGCATCCTCCACCCCCCTTCATCAAACCCTTTCACCCTGCACCAACCCTCTCTCACCCTGCTTCCTCCGTCCCCTTTCACCAACCCCCTCTCACCCTACATCAATCCCCTCTCACCCTGAGTCTTCCCTCACCCTACACCAACCCCACTCTCACCCTGTGTCTTCCCTCACCCTGTGTCCTCTCACCCTGCACCAACCCTCTCTACCCCTGCATCCCACGTCCCCCTGCACCTGCATCCTCCACCTACCTTCACTAACCCCCCCTCACCCTTCACCAACCCCATCTCACCCAGCATTTTCCCTCACCCTGCACCAACCCCCTCTAACCCTCATCATCTGCCCCCCCATGCACCAATCCCCTTTCATCCAGTGTCCTCCTTCCGCTCTCACCCTGCATCTTCCCTCACCCTACACCAACCCAATCCCACCCCGTATCTTCCCTCACCCTGTTTACTCTCACCCTACACCACCCATCTCAAATCCTGCATCCCTTGCCCCCCTGCACCAACCCAATCTCACCCTGCATCCTCCATCCCCCTTCACCAAACCCTCTCACCCTGCACCAACCCTCTCTCACCCTGCTTCCTCCGTCCCCTTTCACCAACCCCCTCTCACCCTACATCAACCCCCTCTCACCCTGAGTCTTCCCTCACCCTACACCAACCCCACTCTCACCCTGTGTCTTCCCTCACCCTGTGTCCTCTCACCCTGCACCAACCCTCCCTACCCCTGCATCCCACGCCCCCCTGCACCTGCATCCTCCACCCACCTTCACTAACCCCCCCTCACCCTTCACCAACCCCATCTCACTCAGCATTTTCCCTCACCCTGCACCAACCCCCTCTAACCCCGCATCTTCTGCCCCCCCATGCACCAATCCCCTTTCATCCTGTGTCCTCCTCCCCCTCTCACCCTGCATCTTCCCTCACCCTACACCAACCCAATCCCATCCTGTGTCTTCCCTCAACCTGTTTCCTCTGACCCTACACCAACCATCTCAAATCCTGCATCCCTTGCCCCCCTTTAACAAACCCTCTCACCCTTCACCAACCCTCTCTCACCCTGCTTCCTCCGTCCCCTTTCACCAACCCCCTCTCACCCTACATCAACCCCCTCTCATCCTAAATCTTCCCTCATCCTGTGTCCTCTCACCCTGCATCAACACCCTCACCTTTCATCCTCCGCTTCCCTTCACCAACCCCATCTCACCCAGCATTTTCCCTCACCCTGCACCAACCCCCTCTAACCCTGCATCATCCGCCCCCCCCCCATACACCAACCCCCTTTCATCCCGTGTCCTCCGCCCCCTCTCACCCTGCATCTTCCCTCACCCTACACCAACCCAATCCCACCCTGTGTCTTCCCTCACCCTGTTTCCTCTCACCCTACACCAACCATCTCAAGTCCTGCATCCCTTGCCCCCCTGCACAAACCCACTTTCACCCTGCATCCTACAACCCCCTTCACCAAACCCTCTCACCCTGCACCAACCCTCTCTCACCCTGCTTCCTCCATCCCCTTTCACCAACCCCCTCTCACCCTACATAAACTCCCTCTCACCCTGAGTCTTCCCTCACCCTACACCAACCCCACTCTCAACCTGTGTCTTCCCTCACCCTGTGTCCTCTCACCCTGCACCAGCCCTTTCTACCCCTGCATCCTCCACCCCCCTTCATCAAACCCTCTTTCACCCTGCTTCCTCCGTCCCCTTTCACCAGCCCCCTTTCACCCTACACCAACCCACTCTCACCCTAGGGGAAATTTACTAAAGGAAATTTGTAAAAAAAATAGGTGTATTTGTATCCAGAAATACCCTTATTTTTGACATTTACTATCCCGAAAATACAGCCATTCGTATTCGTATTGATATCACATCAATACGACTACGAATTGCCGTATTTTCGGGATAGTAAATGCAGGGGTAGGGAGGGTTGGTGCAGGGTGAGAGGACACAGGGTGAGGGAAGACACAGGGTGAGAGTGGGGTTGGTGTAGGGTGAGGGAAGACTCAGGGTGAGAGGGGGTTGATGTAGGGTGAGAGGGGGTTGGTGAAAGGGGACGGAGGAAGCAGGGTGAGAGAGGGTTGGTGCAGGGTGAGAGGGTTTGGTGAAGGGGGATGGAGGATGCAGGGTGAGATTGGGTTGGTGCAGGGGGGCAAGGGATGCAGGATTTGAGATAACCATCCGTTCTATGAATAAAACCTTGTGTTCTATGAATAGAACCCTGTGTTCTATAAATGGAACCCTGTGTTCTATGAATAGAACCCTGTGTTTTATGAATGAAACCACGTGTTCTCTGAATGGAAACCACCCGTGATCTATAAATATAACCATCTGTTCTATGAATAAAACCTTGTGTTCTATGAATAGAACCCTGTGTTCTATAAATGGAACCCTGTGTTCTATGAATAGAACCCTGTGTTTTATGAATGAAACCACGTGTTCTCTGAATGGAAATCACCCGTGATCTATAAATATAACCATCTGTTCTATGAATAAAACCTTGTGTTCTATGAATAGAACCCTGTGTTCTATAAATGGAACCCTGTGTTCTATGAATAGAACCCTGTGTTTTATGAATGAAATTATGTGTTCTCTGAATGGAAACCACCCGTGATCTATAAATATAACCATGTGTTCTATGAATAAAACCTTGTGTTCTATTAATAGAACCCTGTGTTCTATGAACGGAACCCTGTGTTCTATGAATAGAACCCTGTGTTTTATAAATTAAACCATGTGTTCTCTGAATGGAAACCACCCGTGATCTATAAATATAACCATCTGTTCTATGAATAAAACCTTGTGTTTTATGAATAGAACCCTGTGTTCTATAAATGGAACCCTGTGTTCTATGAATAGAACCCTGTGTTTTATGAATGAAATTATGTGTACTCTGAATGGAAACCACCCGTGATCTATACATATACTGTAACCATGTGTTCTATGAATAAAACCTTGTGTTCTATTAATAAAACCCTGTGTTCTATGAATGGAACCCTGTGTTCTATTAATAGAACCCTGTGTTTTATGAATGAAATTATGTGTTCTCTGAATGGAAACCACCCGTGATCTATAAATATAACCATGTGTTCTATGAATAAAACCTTGTGTTCTATTAATAGAACCCTGTGTTCTATGAATGGAACCCTGTGTTCTATGAATAGAACCCTGTGTTTTATAAATGAAACCATGTGTTCTCTGAATGGAAACCACCCGTGATCTATAAATATAACCATGTGTTCTATGAATAAAACCTTGTGTTCTATTAATAAAACCCTGTGTTCTATAAATGGAACCCTGTGTTCTATGAATAGAACCCTGTGTTTTATGAATGAAATTATGTGTACTCTGAAAGGAAACCACCCGTGATCTATACATATAACCATGTGTTCTATGAATAAAACCTTGTGTTCTATTAATAGAACCCTGTGTTCTATGAATAGAACCCTGTGTTTTATGAATGATGGATACAAATACACCTATTTTTTACAAATTTCCTTTAGTAAATTTCCCCCTTACTATCCCGAAAATACGGCAATTCGTATTCGTATTGATGTGCTATTATGTGAAATTTCCTCTAGTAAATTTCCCCCAGGGGGACCATCTCAAATCCTGCATCTTTTGCCTCCCTGCACCAACCCACTCTTACCCTGCATCCTCCACCCCCCTTCACCAAAACCTCTCACCCTACACAAACCCCCTCTCACCCTGAGTCTTCCCTTATCCTGTGTCCTCTCACCCAGCATTTTCCCTCTCCCTGCCCCAACCCCCTTTCACCCTACACCAACCCACTCTCACCCTGTGTCTTCCCTCACCAACTTTCTCTAACTCTGCATCCCACGCCCCCTTGCAACAATCCCCTCTCACCCTGCATCCTCCAACCCCTTCACCAACCCCCTCTCACCCTGCATCTACCCTCAGCCTGCACCGACACCCACTCACCCTGCATCCTCCGCCCCCTTCATCAACCCCATCTCACCCAGCATCTTCCCTCACCCTGCACTGACCCACTTTCACCCTCTTTCTTCCCTCATGGTGTCCTCTCACCTTGCACCAACCCTCTCTAACCCTGCATCCCATGCCCCCCTGCCCCATCCCCCTCTCACCCTGCTTCCTCCATTCCCCTTCACCAAACCCCTCTCACCCTGCATCCTCTGCACCCCCTGCACAAACCCCTTTCAGTCTGTTTCCCATCTCACCCTGCACCTTCTCTAACCCTGTGTCTTGTCTCATCCTGCGTTAACCCCCTCTCACCCTCTGTCCCAGCACCAACCCCATCTCTCCCTGCGCCAACCCCCTCTCACCCTGCATCCTCTGCCACCCTGCATAAACCCCCTCCCACCCTGCGTCCTCCACCCCCCTTCACCAAACCCCTCTCACCCTGCACCAACCCCCATCTCACCCTGAGTCTTTCCTCATCCTGTGTCCTCTCTCCCTGCACCAACCCTCTCTAACTCTGCATCCCACGCCCCCCTGCACCAACCCCCTCTCACCCTGCATCCTCCACCCCCCTTCACCAAACGCCTCTCACCCTGCATCAACCCTCTCTCACCCTGAAGCTTCCCTCCTCCTGTGTCCTCTCACCCTGCATCAACCCCCTCAACCTGCGTCCTCCGATTCCTTTCACCAGCCCCATCTCATTTTCCCCCACCCTACACCAACCCCCTATCACCCTGCATTCTCCACCCCCCCCCTGCACCAACCCCCTTTCACCCTATGTCCTCCGCCCCTATAACCCTGCCTCTTCCCTCACCCTGCACCAACCACCTCTAAGACCTACACCAACCCACTCTCACCCCGTGTCTTCCCTCAACCTGTTTCCTCTCACCCTACACCAACCATCTCAAATCCTGCATCCTTTGCCCCCCTGCACCAACCCAATCTCACCCTGCATCCTCCACCCCCCTTCACCAAACCCTCTCACCCTGCACCAACCCTCTCTAACCCTGCATCCTCCACCCCCTTCACAAAATCCCTCTAACCCTTCACCAACCCTCTTACCCTGCATCCTCTGACCCCCTCCACCAACACCCTCTCACCCTATGTCCTCCGCCCCCTTCACCAACCCCCTCTCTCCCTTCATCTTCCCTCACCCTGCACCAATCCTCTCTCACCCTGCATCCTCAGCCCCCCTGCACCACCCCTCTCACCCTGTGTCCCGTCTCACCCTGCATCTTCCCTCACCTTGCACCAACCCCCTTTCACCCTGCACGAACCCAATCTCACAATGTGTATTCCCTTAACCAACCCTCTCTAACCCTGCATCCCACACCCCCCTGCACCAACCCCATCTATCCCTGCATTCCACGCCCCCCTGCACCAACCCCCTCTTACCCTGCATCTTCCCTCACCGTGCACCAACCCCCTCTCATCCTACACCAACCCAATCTCAACCTGTGTATTCCCTCACCCTTAACCAACCCTCTCTAACCCTGCATCTCACACCCCCCTGCACCAACCCCCTCACACCCTGCATCTTCCCTCACCCTGCACCAATCCTCTCTCACCCTGCATCCTCAGCCCACCTGCACCACCCCCTCTCACCCTGTGTCACGTCTCACCCTGCATCATCCCTCACCTTGCACCAACCCCTTTCACCCTGCACCAACCCAATCTCACACTGTGTATTCCCTCACCCATAACCAACCCTCTCAAACCCTGCATGCCACACCCCCTGCACCAACCCCCTCTATCCCTGCATTCCACGTCCCCCTGCACCAACCCCCTCTCACCCTGCATCTTCCACCCCCCTTCATCAAACCCTTCTCACCCTGCACCAACCCTCTCTCACCCTGCGTCCTCCGCTTCCCTTCACCAGCCCCATCTCACCCAGCATTTTCCCTCACCCTGCACCAAACCCCTCTCACCCTGCATCCTCCGCCCCCCCCTGACCCAACCCCCTTTCACCCTGTGTCCTCCTCCCCCTCCCACCCTGCATCTTCCCTCACCCTGCACCAACCCCCTTTCACCCTACACCAACCCACTCTCACCCTGTGTCTTCTCTCACCCTGCACCAACCCTCTCTAACCCTGCATCCCACGCCCCCTTGCATCAATCCCCTCTCACCATGCATCCTCCAACCCCTTCACCAACCCCCTCTCACCCTGCATCATTTATTTTTTTTACACATTCCCCAGCAGGGGGCTCGGAGACTCTCATTAGATATACATATATTCACTTCACTCTGGTCCCGGCTTGTTATGTGTGGGACCAGAGAAGCAGCTCCCTACCTCTGTCCCTTGCCAGCATTCCTGGGGGGTAGCCTCTGCTGCCTGTGCTCCGGGAGCCCTCCCCGACAAATTCTGGGGCAGTCAGGGATGCTTACGTCTCTCTGCTTGCCTCCGGCTCCCTGCGGCATTCGTCGCAGGGGTTAATATTCACCAGCAGGGTCAATGAGCCCCATCTGCATTGAATAGGGTGACAGGGAGGGCTGGCAGCGAATGCTGCAGCCCTCCTGAACCCTGTGAATTTGCAGCGAATCCTAAACAGGATTCGCTGCACATGGAGAAAAAAAAATATTGTATACTCCCCTTACACACTACCAGTCAAGCACACCCATGAAATATTGTTTATAATAATAATAAGAAGAAGAAGAAGCATGAGCTGGCAGAAGATTATCAAGAATGCTCCCAGAAAATGCAGCCTAAATTGAAAAAAAAGTGTTTCACGAGGGTAGTGTCCTTGTGCCCTTCCACCTACCTTTATGCTTTATATTAAAAAGAACATACACAGTTTAACAAACCAAGCACTTCAGAAACAGGAAATAAACTTTTTTGGCTGAAGTGATTGTTTTGTATTGGCTCCCATAAAATACAGCATCTTTGGGGTTTGGGTAAATCAAATTACCAATTGTCTTAAGGCATGCTAACCCTGTTGTTATTCATAAGCTCATTTGGAACATGTCAGAGTCATCACCAGCATTGTTGTTAATATGATTATCAGCACAAATTATTAGCTCATATTAACAGAGGGTTCAGAATTGATTGAAAGAGACTACTCTTCGAATACAGTGCCAGAGATGCTCTAAGCTTCAAAAGTGATAAAATGGAGAGTGATAAACAGCCAGCCAATCAGCTCCTATCTGCCATGTCACAGACTGTATTTGAAAAATGTCAGACAGGAGCTGATTGGTTGATTTTTTTATCACCCTCCATTTTATCACTTTTGAAGCTTAGTGCATCTGGCGCTCTTCAATTTACTAATCTCCTGTGTATTGGTGGCAACTCTGCTGTTTATGAATGCACAAGGGTCTGTTTTTTAAAACAATTTCAGTTATTTTATTAAATGTTTGCAGAATTAATTCTTCCTGCTGTCAACAATGAAGCGTGCATGGATCAGTCAGATCTGTACAATGCTTCTTTGTGAAAAAAGTTAAAGAAAGTGTTAAAAATGTAAAATACAAACAGCATGGGTTCCCCCCTCTTAAAGATAATCATCAACAGACTCTCTTTAAGACAGTACTGGTTCTAAAAATATATGGTAAAAGGAACCAGCACCTGGCTCTTGGACCAGTAATGGTTTAAAAAAAAATTTAGGGAAAAGAACATAGAGGTCCTCCGTATTTTTGAAACCAGCCTTGGCTCCACTGGTCAGTTAGGTAATGTCACAGCTGGAGGATATGTTTATATTAGTCCCTGCAGTCATAGCATTAACCCCCCAAATAGACAACCCAGGCCCGGGTCACTTGGTGGAATGGAAACTCCACAATAAAGGGGTTTGTCCCTCCAGAGCACCCAAGGGCCAGGAATAAAGCCCGGTGCTATGCCTAACACACCTGGGTGGTGGGTGCTGAGTTCATACAGTAGCTTCAAAGTGTAAAAGAAAGTTTTAAATTTGTGTTTTACTTGTGGAACTACAGGTCCCAGCAAGTCTCCTCCAGATGCTGGTTCTTGGAGAACCAGAAGGACCAGCATGCAGGGCATTAAAGGGCCTGCTATTACCTGTAATTCCACTTGTAAAACAAATTTTACAATAATGACAGGACGCATGATAGTATAGCTTTTTAACACACTCATGCACACTCACATACATACTGACACACTCACACATCTCCTGTAGCCCTTTGATCCTCTTATCCAGTAGAAAGCTAATCCAGTGTAGATTGTTTCTCTCCAGATCATGTAGGTATCCTAGGGGTTAAAAAGGTGCATGTCCTGAACATGTGACATCTGTCCAATTATGACAATCATATACCCATTGGCCAATCATGACTCGGCATGTAATAGTGCTCTGTGAATAAGTAAATATGTCCCCCCAGCTGTGAAATTGCCTTACTGAACTTGGGAGCTAGCTTCATAGTGGCTACTTTCAGCCAAAGATGTCTAGTTGATAGCCAGACCCAATCAATTGGTTTCTCTTCTGCGTGGAGCAGATGCTTTACTTAAATTTCTTTTCACCTCACTCCAGATATTAGTAAAGTGTTTCAGAGTGTCATGGACTGCTGGTAATGGTACTGACTGGGAAGAAGGCAGTCCATGTAGAATAGGATGCAACACAATTCTGGACAAAAAAGAGGAGAAAGTCCTCAGGCTTTTATGAACATGGTTATTATGGTTGTACACAGTAACAAAGAGACCACACTGTCTTGGAGAGCAGATAAATACATTTGGGTAAATTTGCCTAGATCCTGGTTTACGCTTTCAGTTTGTTTGTTGTTCTGTTTATTGTAGAGAAACTCTGGGTGAAATTTTCATACTCTTGCACAAATCTCTCCAAAATTTGGAGGTAAACTGTGATGTTTTGGCCATTGGAGCCTATATGAATAGTCTACCCAGGCTGTGATATCACCCTGCTGGCTGTTGGAGCCCAGTGCTGGAACCCCCTTATGTTTGGAACCTGGACCAGTCCAAGAGCCCAATGATGGTTTCTTTAACAGGGGGGGGGGACCCTAGTAAACTGGTTATGCTCAGCGGGGACCCCACATCATTATTTTTTCATTTTCACTTTATATACTTATTTCTGACAGAACCATGCTCAGATCTCACTGATTTTATCAGTCTAGCCTGCCAGAAGCAGGTTAATTTTTTTCCGATTTTTGGTAAAGTTTAGGGTGCGGTTTAAAAAATTGTACCCTATTGCATTTGCAATTTTTATGTTTTCAATGAGAAAACATCTGGATGCGATTCTTGAAGTGCTATTTTTTGGTCATAGCAAAGCCTAATAATGTTACCGCAAATCGCACAATACTACATGTGCGATTTTCAGAAAATGGTGTGATTTTGGCCATTTTTTACCAAAAAATTGCACCTTCTCCTGGAGAGGAGACTCTAAAAGTAGGTAGACCTGTGCAAGCAGCTTGGAACATACAGTACATCACATTGCAGAGGAGATATCAATATCACCTGATTGTATTAAATATTTAATCACAATAAATACTTTTTCAGCACTTTAATGTCAGCTGTGTGTGAGAACATTCCAATCACAGTAAATAACTAACGATTTCTGCTGTGTATATATATATAGAACATCCAGATATGTTACTATAAGGCTACAGGTACAGATCAGAGACTCATCCCCTCCTGTGATACAGAAGACAAGAGAATGGAGGCCGGACCCAAGATGAAACATTATCATCTGCACGGGATGGATTCCAGGGATTTCCTGAATAATTATTTTCACACAGTGAGTGGGTTTAAAGATGAATCTGTGGTTTTTATTATGGAAAAGCTGCACAATGCATTAGTAACAGGTGTGTATTTAGGATACATTGTATCCTCAGATATGGTTATTCTGGGTAACAGCAAATTAATATGTGACCTTTTATTGCACAGGTATAGCTATAGCATTCCTCTACTGTGCGTAATGGGAGCAGGTGAGATCTTTCCTTCTTGAGAGTTTCCTGATAGAAAAATAGAGAGTGATCTTACAGATTATAAGCAATTAACAGTCCTTACTGCTACCAACGGCTCCGATCTGGACTGAATCCCCCCCCCCCCCCACAGAGACAAACTTCTAATTGCCCTGCAGCTGAAGCTGAACACATGTAGGCATAGGACTGCTGATGCGTGGTTACACAGACTCGCCGCAATCGTCTTGTAACAGACAAGACAGACATGTCACATTGTATATTGATAAAAATATCATATGAATATGTTAAATATATAGGGGGAAATTTACTAAGAATACGAATGCAAAAAGTTGCATTCGTATTCTTAATACGAATTGTCACGGACCCACCGGTCGCCTGCTCCGATACGTCAATCTGAGCAACTCCAGCCGTGACTGGGGTTCACTTAGGACGCTCGGGTCCTTTCCTTGAGGTACACTGCCACCAGCCAAAACCTGATTTTAGCGCTTGAAACTGCGCAAGGGGCGGCTTGGCTCGCACCTGACCGCACAATACAATATACAAATGGTAACACGCTGGAGCGCTCTCTTCTGAGGCTAATGAGTCTTAAGAACACAGAACCAGGACTGAGAATATGTATTATTTATTCCTAGAAATACTACAGAGCTTTAGAAAATAGTTACAAGATTTTACAGTGATTTTAAAAGTACACACGAGTTTTAAATGCAATTTCAGAAATAAAATAAAAAGGGAAAAATGACAGAACCTATCTTACACTTAAATACAGATCCTGACGTGGGGGGGTTCTCCACAAGAAATCTCTGGTCGCTTACAGCCTGTTTGCTAGACCCCCAGGTAGTGAAACTGACTATAGGGAGAAGGGTCTTAGTTATACCTTGAAGACTCCCTCATCCCTCCCACCCTTGGGATTTTTAACCATTCCCTTGCTGAGCCTAGTGAAGGTCCCTAGATATAGGATCTTTCCCATAAAGAATTTGTCCCTGCTTTGAAGTAGATTTTATACATTCCTCAAGTGATAAGAGGTAATTTAGTGGAGGGCCAGAGCACCTTTGGCCTGTTGGCTGGACACTATTGCTCTCCCCCCCAATCTGGTTTATGAGGGGTCTCAGATCTTATCTTACATCCTAACTCCAGAGGAGTCCACAGATGGCTACACTCCCTGGGTCACCAATAGTCCACACACATAATACATGACATGTTCTGATCTCCCACATAATAATCACAGGCGGCATGATTTTACCAAACATACATTGATTGAACAGATAATCATAACAGGAGGCATACGTTAATTTGATCGATCACCTGATCTGATCGTTACACCTCCCCCTTTTAAAATGGCGCACAGAGGCGGTGACCCACGTCACCGTCTCATCAGTGCGCTATTAACTACATCACCTGGACGGGTAGCAGTGGTCTCTGTGCTGAAACAGACTGCCACTGAGTCTGCTGAATTTGTACTAACACTTCCCTATACTTGGCCTCTGTCATGGCACCACCTGACGCCATAGCCGTGGCTAGGGTGGGCAATGGGCATAGTCCCTGTCCCTCTCGCAGGAGATGGCAAACTAAAAGCACACAGGTGTCCTCGAACCCATAGTCTGTAAGCACACTGATATAGTGGGAGCTGTGTCCATCCCGGCTGGCAATGACACAGCCCACCACAGCTGTGCGTCGGACTCCTGGACACGGATTCTCCCCTGCAGCTGGCAGTTTGGCCTTACTCACTGAGATCAGTACCAGACCATTCCGCCACACCCCAAACGGCCATCCCCCTGGGACTCGTAACTCGGCACGTTTAACTATACCACAGGTGTGGGGCCTTCTCCCAGCACTATATACAGACTTAAAAATGTCTTCCCAGCACCTCTCCTGAGCTGACTGACCCCCCCTCCCCTTCACTGGGGGGAAGGTCCACTCACTCAACACCTCACACCTCATCCTTTTGTGAGGAGATTCGCTCTGTGTGTCTGTGTGTGTGAATTGTGAAGGGGGGCACGTTTCTGCAAGGGGGAATACCAGCAGGTCATTGTCCCCTGTCTTGGGAATATCCCAGCTCAGCCTTTCCGAGGTTAATGGAGCTGAGTTTACCTGTGCTTCGCGGGCCCTCCCACCCTTCTGCTTACACACAGCAGCTTCCCTACTAGCCACTGGCTCTATTCCTGAAACAACCCTCTCACTGTACCCAGGGGTATCTTCCCCACTTCCCAGGTATGGGGCAGCCGCAGTGGGCATCGGCTCACCTGGTACGTTCAGTTCAGTCTCAGTTCTGCGTGGAAATCCAAGCTTTCCATGGCAGTCCAGGACACCTTCCTGAGCATGACCTTCCCTCCCAGACCCGCAGGTTCTGTGGCTGGGGTGGTGCCACTGAGGTTCTCAGTGTCTGGAGGGAGCCCATGCTGTGTTCCTGTATCTGTGTTTGTGTGGCTACCGTAAGGAGGGGGGTTTGGGGGGAAAGCTGCAGTAAGGGACACTCTCTCCCTATCTGACAGGTCTACAGTGCACACATGACCCACCGGGTCACTTATTATACCTGGTACCACATTTCCCACAGTAGCGCAAGACATCACATTATCAACAGTAACATCAATATCATAACCTGGGGAGACATCCTGCAATGCCTGCAAATTAGCCTGTGCATCTTCCACAACACATGGGGCCCATCCTGCTGGCTTACAATTGCACCGTGGCAAAAACGCTATATCTGGATCCCATTGTCTCTGAGCAGGAATGGGGTTATCTGAGCATGTTGTCACCAGTAACTTATTGGCAGGTACATGCGCTGCCTGCAACCAACTCAGATCTGTCCCATTTGTGCAGTTAGCATCCCCTGGCCCCATGTCACAACCAGACATCACTGGAGGAACAGGGTTAATGTCTAGCACAGCAACCTTAATGACATCACCAGCAGCACTCCTACCACTGGTGAGTGAGGGTGTCTCATTCCCAACTAGATTAGGGCATTCATTTAACCCCACAAACTGTCAAGGATTACCCACTATACCTGTCTCTAACTCACCCTCCACCGAAGGTACGGCACTATCACAGATCATCCCAGGGGCTTCACACAAAATAACAACATTGCAATGTTCAGCATGGTTACATACTACCTGAGATGCATCATATGGTTCAGAAGGGTTAGCGACAGGGGGAACAACATTGACAGATATGTGTGGAGTTAATATAAGTCCCACATCAGTAGTCCCACACATACTTGTGTGCATACAGTCAGAAAGTCCCATTCCTATTTCCGACATAGTCTCTTCCCTGCATACTTTCACTATGCAGTCACCCTCTTCCGGCAACAAATCTGGAGCAACGGGTGGGAACATGCTGCTCACATCTTCCAGCAGTTTAAACTGGGCCTTGTGATGTGAGGTCTCTGGAACAGGTTCCACACCGATTGTAGCAGGCCGGGGTACCATGTCCATGAGGGAAACCCCGGTAGGCTGTGTCGTTGGTTCCATAGCTGGTGATAGAAGCTGTTCCAGGCGATTCCTTTCAGCATCTGCCCAGCGGCACTGCTCTTTCCACCATGGAGTATCAAGCTTTTTACAATCATACGCATATTGCTGCGCTATTTCAAAACAGTCCGTCAGGTCTCTCAGCAGCAACCAAGGAGTCGCATCGGGACCCCAGGTTAGAAACTCACCGCGATACATGCCGAAAACATTGCGCTCTTCATTTCGTGCATGAGTGAGCCGCTTGATCATCTCCCAGCGGGAATTGTTGGGGCAGGAGATACCTTGCAGCTGACATTCTGTAGTGAGTTCTTCTGGGCTCATAAGCCTAAACGGATAATCATCACCATATGGGTCAGAATACTCACTGGGCTCTTCTGGTGCTGTAGGGGATTGGTACTCCGCAGTCTCCCTGACTGCCACACATTCTACAGTCTCCCTGGTGCTAGCAGAGATGTCACCTCTCTGAGCACCGGCTGTAGTGTCCAGGGCCAGCTCATTATTCACAACCAAGCTGACACTCACTTGGCTTCCTTTGTCTGCTTCCAAGACAGGGAACTGTGCATGACGCGGTCCGGTGAAATTCGCGTCAGCGGTGATTTGGGACCTCTGTCCCTTGTTAGGCTCCCCATGATTGATAACAGAGTCCACATCATGATCCAACACATTATTTACTTCCGCAGACAGTAAAAGTTCAGTACGAAGCCCATCTCCTGCTAACTCAGTAGCCACGGCAGATAAAGTCTCACGTAAAGGTTCGCCATCATGATGCCCTGTATCATCCTCCACTGGTTCACCAACAGCGATCAGCCCTCCGAGCCTCACCAGTTCCAACTGGTACTCACGCTCGGCCTGACGCTCTGCAGCCTCAGCCTCTCGTATGGCTTTGCGCTCCTCAGCCTCTCGTACGGCTTTGCGCTCCGCAGCCTCTCTGTCGACAATGGCTTGGCAGTGCTGCACCAGCTGCAAAGTGAATATGGGGTTCACATTCTTCATTTGCCTGATAGCAGCTAGAAGGTCGCTCGGCAGTGTAGACTTGCTAGGTCCAGCAGAAGTGTTTGACCCTGGCGCGGAATCGTTTGTAAGGTCCAGTACTGACTGAGCCCCTGGGGTAGGATTGTCCATGGACTGGTTTCCTCCAGCAGCTAGAGTCCGATCGGCATCCACTAGTGCCTGAATCAAACGTTTTCTACTCTGGCCAGACCAAGGGATATTCCTCTGAACACACACGACCGCCAGGTCATCTCTCCTCATCTGCTGGTAATCAGCCATCCTGAGTCTCACACTTGTCAAATAAAATGATAGGAAAGAAAAACAAGAGAAGGGAGGGAACAGAAATTGCATCCACTGTGTGACTTTTAAAACTATAGTAAAGCTCTGAGTTCTGATTCTGGTGATGTGGGTATTTCTCACAAAATTCTACCCACACTCACTTAAGTTCTTAAAGAGAAAAATGAATTCTCCACCCCACCGCTTGCCGCCAAATGTCACGGACCCACCGGTCGCCTGCTCCGATACGTCAATCTGAGCAACTCAGGCCGTGACTGGGGTTCACTTAGGATGCTCGGGTCCTTTCCTTGAGGTACACTGCCACCAGCCAAAACCTGATTTTAGCGCTTGAAACTGCGCAAGGGGCGGCTTGGCTCGCACCTGACCGCACAATACAATATACAAATGGTTACACTCTGGAGCGTTCTCTTCTGAGGCTAATGAGTCTTAAGAACACAGAACCAGGACTGAGAATATGTATTATTTATTCCTAGAAATACTACAGAGCTTTAGAAAATAGTTACAAGATTTTACAGTGATTTTAAAAGTACACACAAGTTTTAAATGCAATTTCAGAAATAAAATAAAAAGGGAAAAATGACAGAACCTATCTTACACTTAAATACAGATCCTGACGTGGGGGGGTCTCCACAAGAAATCTCTGGTCGCTTACAGCCTGTTTGCTAGACCCCCAGGTAGTGACACTGACTATAGGGAGAAGGGTCTTAGTTATACCTTGAAGACTCCCTCATCCCTCCCACCCTTGGGATTTTTAACCATTCCCTTGCTGAGCCTAGTGAAGGTCCCTAGATATAGGATCTTTCCCATAAAGAATTTGTCCCTGCTTTGAAGTAGATTTTATACATTCATCAAGTGATAAGAGGTAATTTAGTGGAGGGCCAGAGCACCTTTGGCCTGTTGGCTGGACACTATTGCTCTCCCCCCCAATCTGGTTTATGAGGGGTCTCAGATCTTATCTTACATCCTAACTCCAGAGGAGTCCACAGATGGCTACACTCCCTGGGTCACCAATAGTCCACACACATAATACATGACATGTTCTGATCTCCCACATAATAATCACAGGCGGCATGATTTTACCAAACATACCAGACATACATAGATTGAACAGATAATCATAACAGGAGGCATACGTTAATTTGATCGATCACCTGATCTGATCGTTACACAAATTAATACGACAGCATACCTCGTATGCTTTGTCGTGTTCCGGAGGGGGATTTACAAACCAGTCAAATACGACTGCTTTGTAACCCTCCGATGGCATATAAATTCGTATTAGCGGCCGTATATACGGCTTCTAATACGAATTAGTGTAGGCAGTCTGCACGGATCAGTCAGATTTGTGCAGGCTGCAAGGTGTAAAAAAAAAAAGAAAATTAAATTTCCCTGATTTTTAACAACCAGCCCCAGGTCCGGGGCTGGTTCCCAAAATAAAATGACTAGTGGTCCCCCGTATTTTAAGAACCAGCCCCAGGCTCAACCAGCCAGCAGGGTAATGCCACACCTGGGGGGAGACTTTTTATACAAGCCCCCCCAGCCAAAGCATTCAGCCCTCTGACCAGTCAGCCTGGCCAGGGGCCCTGGGGGAGTGGGGACCCCCCCCAATAAAGCCCCCCCCCCTCCAGGACTCCCCGGACCAGGCTGAAGCCTGGTGCTGTCCTCGATGCCCCTGGGCGGTGGGAATCGAGCTGATTGTGTGTAAAAAAATAGAGTAAACTATTGTTTTTAACTGTGGAACTATGAGTCCCAGCAAACCTATGCTGCAAGCTGGGACTTGGAGAACCACAAGTCCCAGCCTGCGGGGCATTAAAAGGCCCGCTGGGTCTTGTAGTTCCACATTTTAAAAAATAGTTAAATAAACACACACTGACACACCAGAAAAATAAAACTTTAATACATACATAACACACATACTGACAGCTATCTTGATCCCGTCGGTGGGTCCCTGGCTCCGGGGTCGGTGCCCGGTCTGAAGAAATCCATGGTGGACCTGTGGAAGGAAATCCTACTCACCCAGGTCCTCCATGGAAGTTCTTCAGTCTTGATCGGCCGTAGTCCAGGACTTCTTCCAGGTTCTTCAAGCTGCCGGCAGCTCCCCGCAGCGGACTGAGAGGCGCAGAGATGTTTCATCTTCCGTGCCTCTCATCAGAATGATTCTATTGGCTGCTCAGCGGCGCTTCTGATTGGCCGCTGAGCAGCCAATAGAATCATTCTGATGAGCGGTGCGGAAGATGTAACATCTCTGCGCCTCTCAGTCCGCTGCAGGAAGCTGCCGGAGTCGCCGGCAGCTTGAAGAACCTGGAAGAAGTCCTGGACTACGGCGGATCAAGATTACTGATGCATATAAAGAGAAAGTCAGAGAAATTACAGTAAGGCTACAGGTACAGATCAGAGACTCATCACCTCCTGTGATACAGGAGACAAGAGAATGGAGGCTGGACCCAAGATGAAGCATCATCATCTGCACAGGATGGATTTCCTTAATAATTATTTTCATACAGATAGTGGGTTTAAAGATTAATCTGTGGTTTTTATTATGGAGAAGCTCCACAATGCATTAGTAACAGGTGTGTTTTGATAAACTGTATGCTTTAGATATGGTTATTCTGGGTAACATAGCTGTGCGTAATGGGAGTAGGTGAGACCTTTCCAGCTCAGAGAGAGAAACCAGATGCCAAGGGAAGCCAACAGGTTTGTCTGGCCCTAGTAAAATGAAGGGGGTGTGGCCACTGAGAAGGGGCATGGCAACACCCCTGTGATTGCACACCACTGCAGGGAGAGAGAGGACAGGCTGCTGCTGCCTCTCTCCCCAGCTCAGCACTGAGCAGTGTATGCTTGAGCAGGAAAAATGGCATAATTGTACGTATACAGGACACGAGTGACTCGGGAAGCGTATATATATCTATATAGATATCTATATCAGTGGCGGTTTTTGCCTATGGGCTGCAGGGCTGCAGCCTCCCCATGTAAAATCCACCACTGTCTCTGCCTAAAGTGAAGCCAGATGACTGTGAGACTCCTCTGGCTTCACTGTGACTGGCAGTGTCTTCCTATTGGAAGTCCGACCTGCCAGTCACTCAAGGCATCCCATTGGGAGGTGTTCCCTCCCTCCGGGATGCCTCTCTCTGCGCAAATGCGCAGCAGCCCCCAAAACAGGTTCTGCGCATGCGCAGTACCGCGGACCATCACACCTTTGATAAAGCTGCAGGACGCAGTGATACGCGTTAGGTGATCTACCCCAGCCTCTGGATATCGCTGTGAATATTCACTATCTTTGTGGTCACTACCTCTTCATCACTTCTACTGTGGATAATTTCTTTTGGCGGACACCGTGCTGAGGAACTCCTGGTAAACAACATCTACACCAGTGAGAGGCACTCCTGGGCACGGAAGCCAGACTCCACAAAATTGCAGAACTACCCATTGGGTGTACCATCATAGCTCCCCCTCTGGTGATTCGAGACATCAACATCTTCTCTCACCCCAATCAAGAGGTTCCAACAACATCAAGTGAGCTACCTTCCTCCAGTGGCAACCCATTCAGCCACAGACATCGTGAGGACTCCCAGTTCTGCTAACCATAAAGGACATCCTATCTCCAACTGGTAATGTGCACTTACCTGTTTTTCACAAAGTGACCACCTTAACTGACTCAGACGTGTCCATTGAGGCGGGGATTCATTTATCCATTTTTATTATTTCCATTAATTCCACTTTACGTTTATTTCCCCACCTTATCTATTATACTGGTTTTATTTATGTATTTCATGTATTATATTGTTTTGTATGTATTTTAACAGTAAAATTTGATATTTTTACTATCTGGTATCATTCATTGATTTAAGCGCTGCTCGACTCGCCTAGTGCGTGTCTTGTTTCTCCCCTGGGGCATGGCAACACCCCTGTGATTGCACACCACTGCAGGGAGAGAGAGGACAGGCTGCTGCTGCCTCTCTCCCCAGCTCAGCACTGAGCAGTGTATGCTTGAGCAGGAAAAATGGCATAATTGTACGTATACAGGACACGAGTGACTCGGGAAGCGTATATATATCTATATAGATATCTATATCAGTGGCGGTTTTTGCCTATGGGCTGCAGGGCTGCAGCCTCCCCATGTAAAATCCACCACTGTCTCTGCCTAAAGTGAAGCCAGATGACTGTGAGACTCCTCTGGCTTCACTGTGACTGGCAGTGTCTTCCTATTGGAAGTCCGACCTGCCAGTCACTCAAGGCATCCCATTGGGAGGTGTTCCCTCCCTCCGGGATGCCTCTCTCTGCGCAAATGCGCAGCAGCCCCCAAAACAGGTTCTGCGCATGCGCAGTACCGCGGACCATACTGCGCATGCTCCGGAACCCGATCAAGCCTCCGGGGGCTGCTGCAAAACCAGACCATGGAGGCTTGGGCCAGCGTATGTATGAAGTTATTGCGCATGCGCTGGCCTGTGCAGGGAACTCGGGAGCGCGCGTGGCCGGGGAGCACGGCGGTGGATGGGAGGAGCCGGGGAGCACGGCTGGACATGGATGGCAGCGGAGGGGGGGCCCGCATTACGGCAGACCCCTCCTCTATACTGGTAAATGCCGCAATTGATCTCTCTCATATATATATATATATATATATATATATATATACACATATATACTTACAGTATCTTCTGTATCTTTTTATACAAGGTACTATTTATCCACATTTGCCTTTGAAAGACATTTGAGAATCTTCTATTTATCTAATTGATGGCGGTCTGTAGATGCTGTGGTGTCAGCCATTTCTACGTTCACCCCATTTTTTATACAGGGGGATGTATACTGCGCACCATGTGTCCATTACTTTGTTGCCGCTGCTTATAGCAATGTATTAACTCTCAGAGTGCCGGACATTTATTACTGCATGTAGATGAAGGCACCCAGTATTATGCCATGAACCATATTGTACATTATGAAATCTGTTTCAGTATGTGATCAATGTTAGGACAAACATTATCTTTCTTTGCTGTTAACTCCCTGTAACTCTATAGAATGCTGCGTTTCTTCTTTCCATGCAGGTTGTATTAACCCCTTCCTGACAGAGCCAGTTTTTGCGTTCCTGACAGAGCCCTTTTTTTCAAATCTGACATGTCTCACTTAAGTGGGGATAACTTTTTTTTGCTTTTACTTATCCCAGTGATTTTGAGATTGTTTTTTCGTGACACATTGTACTTCAAATTAGTGGTAAATTTGGGTCGATACAGTCTGTGTTTTTTTGTGAAAAATACCAAAATGTCGTGAAAAAATGGAAAATTTAGCAATTTGCAAAATGTTAAATTTTCTGCTTGTGAGACAAATAATCATACCACTCAAAATAGTTAATAACTAACATAGACCATATGTCTACTTTATGTTGACATCATTATTTCAACTTCCTTTTCATTTTTTTGGACACTAGGAGGCTTACAATATGAATAGCAAATTCTCAAATTTTCAAGAAAATTTCAAACACTGATTTTTTTAGGGACCAGTTCAGTTCTGATGTGGCTTTGAGGGACTTGTATGTGAGACACCCCCATAAATGATACCATTTCAAAAACTGCACCCCTCACAGTATTCAAAACAGCATTTTGTAAGTTTGTTAACCCTTTAGGTGTTTCACAGGAATTAAAACAAAGTGTAGGTGAAATTTCAAAATTTCATTTTTTTTGCAGATTTGCAATTTTAATACATTTTTCTAAGGAACACAGTACATTTTACTAGAGAAATGTGACTAAAAATTGATTCCCCCAATTCTTTTGTTTTCATAAATATCCTATATGTGGCCCTAGTGTGCACGTTGACCAAACCACAGGCTTCATAATAGAAGGAGCACCTACTTGATTTTGGAGCCTCCTTTTTATGAGATTATTTTTTAGGCACCATGTAGGTTTCTAGGCACCATAAGATGCTAAAAGTTAGGAACCCCCCCACAAGTGACCCCATTTTGCAAACTACACCCCTCAGGGAATTCATCTAGGGGTATAGTGTACATTTCAAACCCCCAGGGGTTTCACCAATTGTGGTACAACTGGGCAGTGAAAATGAAAAATTAAATTTTTTACACAAAAATGCAGTTCTGGCTCAAAATTTTTCATTTTCAGAAGGTATGAAGGAGAAAAAGCACCCCAAAATCTGTGCCCCAATTTCTCCCGAGTACGGCAATGCCTCACATGTGACCAAAAAATACCAGTTGGGTGCATGGCAGGACTCAGAAAGGAAGGAGTGATTTTTGGATTTTGCAGCTCAGATTCTGGTGGAATGTTGGTGGGTGCTATGTCGCATTAGCAAGACCCCCCAAGCACCAATACAGTGGAACCCCCCCACAAGTGACCCCATTTTGCAAACTACACCCCTCAGGGAATTCATCTAGGGGTATAGTGTACATTTCAAACCCCCAGGGGTTTCACCAATTTTGATACAACTGGGCAGTGAAAATGAAAAATTACATTTTTTTACACAAAAATGCAGTTCTGGCTCAAAATTTTTCATTTTCAGAAGGAATAAAGGAGACAAAGCACCCCAAAATCTGTGCCCCAATTTCTCCCGAGTACGGCAATGCCTCACATGTGACCAAAAAATACCAGTTGGGTGCATGGCAGGACTCAGAAGGGAAGGAGTGATTTTTGGATTTTGCAGCACAGATTCTGGTGGAATGAATGGTGGGTGCTATGTTGCACCAATACAGTGGAACCCCCCCACAAGTCACCCCATTTTGCAAAGTACACCCCTCAGGGAATTCATCTAGGGGTATAGTGTACATTTCAAACCCCCAGGGGTTTCACCAATTTTGATACAAGTGGGCAGTGAAAATGAAAAATTACATTTTTTTACACAAAAATGCAGTTCTGGCTCAAAATTTTTCATTTTCAGAAGGTATGAAGGAGAAAAAGCACCCCAAAATATGTGCCCCAATTTCTCCCGAGTACGGCAATGCCTCACATGTGACCAAAAAATACCAGTTGGGTGCATGGCAGGACTCAGAACGGAAGGAGTGATTTTTGGATTTTGCGGCTCAGATTCTGGTGGAATTTTGGTGGGTGCTATGTCGCATTAGCAAGACCCCCCAAGCACCAATACAGTGGAACCCCCCCACAAGTGACCCCATTTTGCAAACTACACCCCTCAGGGAATTCATCTAGGGGTATAGTGTACATTTCAAACCCCCAGGGGTTTCACCAATTTTGATACAAGTGGGCAGTGAAAATGAAAAATTACATTTTTTACACAAAAATGCAGTTCTGGCTCAAAATTTTTCATTTTCAGAAGGTATGAAGGAGAAAAAGCACCCCAAAATCTGTGCCCCAATTTCTCCCGAGTACGGCAATGCCTCACATGTGACCAAAAAATACCAGTTGGGTGCATGGCAGGACTCAGAAGGGAAGGAGTGATTTTTAGATTTTGCAGCTCAGATTCTGGTGGAATTTTGGTGGGTGCTATGTCGCATTAGCAAGACCCCCAAAGCACCAATACAGTGGAACCCCCCCACAAGTGACCCCATTTTGCAAACTACACCCCTCAGGGAATTCATCTAGGGGTATAGTGTACATTTCAAACCCCCAGGGGTTTCACCAATTTTGATACAAGTGGGCAGTGAAAATGAAAAATTACATTTTTTTACACAAAAATGCAGTTCTGGCTCAAAATTTTTCATTTTCAGAAGGTATGAAGGAGAAAAAGCACCCCAAAATCTGTGCCCCAATTTCTCCCGAGTACGGCAATGCCTCACATGTGACCAAAAAATACCAGTTGGGTGCATGGCAGGACTCAGAAGGGAAGGAGTGATTTTTGGATTTTGCAGCACAGATTCTGGTGGAATGAATGGTGGGTGCTATGTTGCACCAATACAGTGGAACCCCCCCACAAGTCACCCCATTTTGCAAAGTACACCCCTCAGGGAATTCATCTAGGGGTATAGTGTACATTTCAAACCCCCAGGGGTTTCACCAATTTTGATACAAGTGGGCAGTGAAAATGAAAAATTACATTTTTTTACACAAAAATGCAGTTCTGGCTCAAAATTTTTCATTTTCAGAAGGTATGAAGGAGAAAAAGCACCCCAAAATATGTGCCCCAATTTCTCCCGAGTACGGCAATGCCTCACATGTGACCAAAAAATACCAGTTGGGTGCATGGCAGGACTCAGAACGGAAGGAGTGATTTTTGGATTTTGCGGCTCAGATTCTGGTGGAATTTTGGTGGGTGCTATGTCGCATTAGCAAGACCCCCCAAGCACCAATACAGTGGAACCCCCCCACAAGTGACCCCATTTTGCAAACTACACCCCTCAGGGAATTAATCTAGGGGTATAGTGTACATTTCAAACCCCCAGGGGTTTCACCAATTTTGATACAAGTGGGCAGTGAAAATGAAAAATTACATTTTTTACACAAAAATGCAGTTCTGGCTCAAAATTTTTCATTTTCAGAAGGTATGAAGGAGAAAAAGCACCCCAAAATCTGTGCCCCAATTTCTCCCGAGTACGGCAATGCCTCACATGTGACCAAAAAATACCAGTTGGGTGCATGGCAGGACTCAGAAGGGAAGGAGTGATTTTTGGATTTTGCAGCACAGATTCTGGTGGAATGAATGGTGGGTGCTATGTTGCACCAACACAGTGGAACCCCCCCACAAGTGACCCCATTTTGCAAACTACACCCCTCAGGGAATTCATCTAGGGGTATAGTGTACATTTTAAACCCCCAGGGGTTTCACCAATTTTGATACAAGTGGGCAGTGAAAATGAAAAATTACATTTTTTTACACAAAAATGCAGTTCTGGCTCAAAATTTTTCAATTTCAGAAGGAATGAAGGAGACAAAGCACCCCAAAATCTGTGCCCCAATTTCTCCCGAGTACGGCAATGCCTCATGTGTGACCAAAAAGTTGCAGGACTCAGAAGGGAAGGAGTGATATTTGGATTTTGCAGCACAAATTCTGGTGGAATGATGGTGGGTGCTATGTCGCATTAGCAAGACCCCCAAAGCACCAATACAGTGGAACCCCCCCACAAGTGACCCCATTTTGCAAACTACACCCCTCAGGGAATTCATCTAGGGGTATAGTGTACATTTCAAACCCCCAGGGGTTTCACCAATTTTGATACAAGTGGGCAGTGAAAATGAAAAATTACATTTTTTTACACAAAAATGCAGTTCTGGCTCAAAATTTTTCATTTTCAGAAGGTATGAAGGAGAAAAAGCACCCCAAAATCTGTGCCCCAATTTCTCCCGAGTACGGCAATGCCTCACATGTGACCAAAAAATACCAGTTGGGTGCATGGCAGGACTCAGAACGGAAGGAGTGATTTTTGGATTTTGCGGCTCAGATTATGGTGGAATGAATGGTGGGTGGTATGTGGCATTAGCAAGACCCCCGAAGCACGGTGAAATTATGAACCTAATAATCCATAGATGTGTGGTATATTTTAAAACACTCCTTTATACATAGGCCGGGTTTGTCGGGGCAAGTGTCACACTGGAAAATAGTTTGCTTTCTTATTCCCTTTTTATAGCAAACTTTGCACCTTTTTTGTGTCCTGCCCTTTTTTCCAGTGGAGGGGATTTCATCAGGAAAATGCTGCCCTGGTACAATACGGGGGCCAGTACTAGAAGTACTGGGGCCCTCAGCCTGCTGGTTCCCAAATATTAGGCCCTTTATGACTTCCTCTTGAAAGTGCATAAATGTCCCCCTCTGGCCGGTAGAACGGAATAGCACGTAAGCGTTATACAGTGCCATCTGGATGATATACACGGCCAGCTTCTTGTACCAGATTTTTGTTTTCCGCAGGGCACTGTACGGCTTCAGTACCTGATCTGAAAGATCCACTCCGCCCATGTACCTATTGTAATCCAGGATACAATTAGGTTTGGAGGTGTGGGTACTGGTACCTCGTACAGGGACGGAGGTGGTACTGTCTCCGTGAATTGTTGTCAGTATAAGGACATCCCTCTTGTCCTTATATTTGACCAACGACATATTTTCGGTGCATATTCCCCTGCTTTCACCCCTTCTCATTACTTGGGCAATGTGCGTTTTTGGGAGGCCTCTTTGGTTCTTGCGCACAGTACCGCAAGCTGCTGTACCTCTTGAACCAAGGGCCTTAAACAGGGGGATGCTGGTGTAAAAGTTATCCACATAGAGGTGATAACCTTTATCCAGGAAGGGGTGCACTAAATCCCAGACAATTTTTCCACTAACACCTACGAGGGAGGGGGGGCATTCTGGCGGTTCAATTCTTGAATCCTTCCCTTCATATACCCTAAACCTGTGGGTGTACCCTGAGGTGCTTTCACACAACTTATACATTTTTATGCCATACCTTGCCCTCTTACTGGGAAGGTACTGGCGGAATTTAACCCTTCCTTTAAAATGTATAAGGGACTCGTCTATGCAAATGAATTTATCTGGGATGTACATGTCTTCAAATTTGGCACTGAAATGATCAATGACCGGCCTGACTTTGAATAGCCGGTCAAAGGTGGGATCATCTCTGGGTGGGCACTGTGCATTATCGTTGTAATGCAAAAATTTAAGGATCGTCTCAAATCGAGCCCGGGGCATGGCCATACGGTAAAATGGGGTGCTGTACAGAACATCTGTACTCCAATATTGCCTAATTTCTGGCTTTTTTACTATGCCCATATGAAACACCAGACCCCAAAACGTCATCATCTCTACTGCATCTACAGGGGTCCACCTAGCAAATGATGACGTGGGGTTTTGAGCAATAAACTGCTGGGCATATAAATTAGTTTGGTCCACCATTAAATTTATAAAATCATCAGAGAAAAATAATTTGAAAAAGTCAATTTCTCTGAGACCTGTGGAATCAAATTGGATTCCTGGCATGGCCAAAAACTCAGGAACCTGGGGCTCAAAATTGTCTGGTGGTGGGGTCCATACGAGATCAATTATTGGGGGGGGGGTCTCAGCTGCTCTACGGGGGCGTCTTTGAGGGGGTCCCTCATCATCAGAGGAGGAAGAGGAGCTTAAGGCGAATCCTTCAAATTCCCCGCTTGCATCACTGGCTGTGTCAGAGTCAGAAGCAAGCAGGGCATATGCCTCCTCCGCTGAATACATTCTTCTGGATGACTGGGATGACATTTGGGATGACATTTGGGATGCCATTTTTATTTTTGTGTTACTGGTAGTGAAATGTTTCAACACGTGTATAGTGTAGGGGGGGGGGGTACAAACTCTATTTCAACCCGGGGGGTATGTAGTGTGTAGTGTGTATGTAGTGTGCAGAAAAAAAAAATACTTTATACAAAAAAAAAAAAATGGAGGGGTTAAAAAAAAAAAATTGAAGGGGTTAAAAAAAAAATTGAAGGGGTTAAAAAAAAAAAAAAGGTCCTGCGCCAAAAATTGAGCACAGATGTTGGTCAGTAACGTCCGTCACTGAACAGCGCTGAAAGGCAACAGGAATTTGATCAAAAAAAAAAAAAATAGATCAACCCTGTGCCGAAAAAGATGATCAGTGATGTACGTCACTGATCCGCGCACAGCGGCCACAGGACACCCACAAAATCACAGTGTGTGTAAAAAAAAAAATTAAAAAAAGACCCCACAGCACACACAAAAAAAAAAAAAGGTGATCAGTGATGCGACACTGATTACCAGTGAGGGGTAGCAGGTGCAACTGACAGTGCAACTGGCAGGTATATATAAAAAAAAAAAAAAAACCTCTGCACCCCTAAAAAGTTGCTGATCACCTCAGATATAGTGATCAGCACAAAAGGCGGGGGCAGCAGACACAAAATTTAGCACTCTCTATCACTCTCTGTCACTATCTCTCTCTATCTCTCTATCTCTCACTATCTAACACTCTATGACACTGCAGCAGCAGCAGTGACAGGTATATATATATATATAAAAATACCCTGCGCCCCCAAAAAGTTGCTGATCAGTTAATTTATACTGATCAGCACAAAAGGGGGGGCAGCAGTCAGTTATATAAAAAATATATAGCACAATCTGTCACTATCTCTATCTCTCTCTCTCTATCTCTCTCTCTCTATCTATAACACTGCAGCAGCACAAAATATAGCACTCTCTGTCACTAGGCCTCTCTATCTCTCTCTCTCTATCTCTCTCTATATCTCTCTATCTCTCTCTATCTCTCTCTATCTCTCTATCTCTCTCTCTATAACTATATCACACTGCAGCAGCACAAAATACAGCACTCTCTGACACTATCTCTCTCTATCTCTCTCTATCTAACTAACGCTATTACACTGCAGCAGCACAAGTTCACAGGAAGTCACAAGTAACAGGATCCAGGAAGCATCCAGCACACTACAAGCAGATGAAGCAGCCAAGATATTTGCAAGGATCAGGTAAGTATTTTGCCAGGTTCTGGTCAGTATATCACGGCAGATTGGCACGGTGACCGCACTGCACGCAATTCCAGACCGGAATGGCGTCTGCAGTGCAGTCACCGTTAGTTTAAACCCCCCTCCATGGCTGTGATTGGTCCGTCGGTCCGACGGACCAATCACGGCCTTTGGGGGCGGGCGGGGTGAGGTGGGGTGACACCAGTGTCACCCTTACACCCCGCGGTGATTGGTGCTGTACTTTACAGCACCAATCACCTCCGATCGCGTGTCACCGGCGAACGTTATTCGCCGGTGACACAGAAAACGCTGTAATTGGCTGTTCACACTGAACAGCCAATCACAGCGATCGCCGACGGGGGGGCGGCATCGCAGCCCCCCCTGGGCATGCACAGACATGTCTGCTGTCAGGGACAGCAGACATGTTGAAACTGTCACCGCGTCTATAGACGCGGTGACAGTTAAATGCCATGACGTACATTTACGCCATGTGTCGGGAAGTACTTCCCGACCATGACGTAAATGTACGTCAATTGTCGGGAAGGGGTTAAAGGAGATACTTTGATTGACATCAGTGTCGGATCCATCGTTCATCAACTTTTTGTTGTCCGTGAATTTTTCAAAGAGATCACAATACTAAAATTACAAGAGCCGTGTATTATGGAACTCAACAAATGGGTGAACACCCGCACTGGGGCATTTGATTGGACTCATGCATCTAAGATTGTTACCGAGCTGCAAGGGATCAGGTAAAGTATTATTCTAAACATACTCAATATGTATATAAAATATGAGTCAAGTTAAAAAAAATAATAACTATATTAAAAGATACAGTGGGAGGGGTATAACACAGTACATGTTTGCTGGAGGTGTTTTGGCAGCCGGCCTCCGACATTTTTTAAAAGTGGCAATCACTTTAAAAATACCTATTTAAGCTGCCAATCGCACCTCCGACAAACTCAGACTGTGTTACATTTCGTCAGATATAGACAAAGAAAAGAAGACTTGTGTTGGGGGCACTGAGAATTAATCGATCAGAATATGAAGGTATTAAAAATGAACCTTTATTTCAATTAAACTTAATATAAAGTCCCTTAGAATGGACCAATGGTTTGTTTAGGCCCAGGACAAATTACATTTATGACACACAAACAAACACACATAAATATATTGGCCTGACACACCATAAATTGGACCAATTTATGGTGTGTCAGGCCAATATATTTATGTGTGTTTGTTTGTTTGCCATAAATGTAATTTGTCCTGGGCCTAAACAAACCATAGGTCCATTCTAAGGGACTTTATATTAAGTTTAATTGAAATAAAGGTTCATTTTTAATACCTTCATATTCTGATTGATTAATTCTCAGTGCCCCCAACACAAGTCTTCTTTTCTTTGTCTATATTTGAACTATGTTTCTGACTTAGGGGAGCACCTCCAACCTAATTAAAAGCTGACATACAGTACTACAGCAAAAACAAATAGGTATTGGAGAATCATTTACCCAGTAGTAATTATTCTTATACATAATCAGTACTATTAGGGTATTTTTCCAGTGCGATACTACACAAAAAATACTTCTCTTACATTTCGTCAGGTAACTGTTTTAGTTTTGGATGTAGAGCAGGGGGCTAGATTATAACTTAAAAGTGAATAATTTCTAGCAGTGGCGTAACTATAAATTTTGCTACCCCCTGCCAAAAAGTTTGTGCCCCCCTCCAGGCTCCTCTCCGGCATGTTTCCCCAGTGTGTCACACTCATAACGGAGAAGCTGAAGCAGGATAGAGTAAGAGAGACCAGCAGACACTGCTGCATCCCTTGGCTCCGATATATCCCAAGCCGCCCTAGCACGCCCATCCGCCCACCCATCCTGTACACAGTAGCCAATAGCCAGCTCTGTGTAAAGTCAATTGAATCAGTGGGGGAATTTGACATCTCTGCCATGGCCGCACCCGCGCTGCCGCTGATTCGCCTCCAGTGCTCAGTCAGTGGGCAGCGGCAGGCAGCAGCATGTCAGTGCGTCGAGTGGGTGCCGGCGCCCACACAGACCCTGCTGCTGCTTGCTCCCCCAAGCGGCTGCTGGGGCTGCCTTACAGTAGTTACGCCACTGATTTCTAGTTAATGGCCAGCATTTCTCAAGATTCAATAGCTCCAATTGTGCCTGTAGCAATCCAGGGTTGAAAATAGGAATTGACCCTATGAATGCAAACTAGGGTGGCCAATCCTGGGATCAGCGGGATCCCGGGATTTGGCCTCAAAATGTCTGGGATTTAAATCCCGGTATTGGACACTGTGCATGTGCAGTCTAATGCTGCGCATGCGCAGTCTAATGCTGCGCATGCGCAGTCTAATGCCCGGTTATTCCGGACCCGGCATTCGGCATACACAGAGTGGCCTATGACACATCATGCTGCACTGCGCTTCCGCTGCTGGAACTCTCCACCGTACAACCTATCCCGGCCACACACAAGCATTTCCGGCATCACACCCGCCACCTGCATCCACTCTGCTGCCGCATGCCCAGCTCCACTGCTCCTCCAAGTAAGTAAATGTGGGAGACAGGGGGCAGTTTTCTTTTAGGGATGCCGATCCCGGGAATCCCAGGATTGAGCATTTTTCGATCCGGAAACCCGGGATTGAAAAAATTCCCCAGGATTGGCATCCCTAATGCCTAATTGCTGTGAGAGATCCTCAAAATATCTGCTCTTTTTTTTTGGTGCAATATTTTACTAAGCTTCAGTTAATTGACTTGGCTGTATTTATATTTATTTAAGCGACTCTGGCATTTTTAGCGGATATTTTGAGGATCGATCACAGCAACGTTGGCACTCAAAGGGTTAACATACCATACACATAAAGAACACTTAAGAGTCCGGGGAACATTTAACTGCTTGAAAGAATTAATTATACAATTAAAGTGTTTGTGTGCTTTTGCGATGATTTGCCTTTTTTTGTGGATGAGCTTTTAAAAACAAATTGAAGTGAAAAATACAATTCTGCAACTTAAGCCCCCTTTATTATACAGTATAATATAAAGGTTTACTGTATTTTGTTCTTAGTGTTAAAGAACAGGAAAAGGAAGAAAAGTTAAAAGATTCAATCAAACGCATTGTGAAAATCGACTTCAGCAAAGAAAATCTCACGGATCCGGAAGTGTTACCAAAAGCTGACTGTGTACTCACAGCATGGTTGCTGGGCCTAGTCAGTCAGGACCAACAGGGGTACAGAAGCAACCTGAGGAAGATGTTGAAACTGCTTAAACCTGGGGGATACTTTATTTTAATTGGATGCTTAAATACAACATATATCACAGCTGGTAATAAAATGATACATGCATTTCATTGTGATGAAAGTTTTATAAAACAGAACCTCACCGATGAAGGATTTGGAATAATTTCTTGTGAGGTTCTTGATCGAAAAGTAGAGAGTGATCTCATAGATTATAAGCATGTATTAGTCCTTACTGCTGCCAAAGGGAATATTTAGTAGTAGTGGCCATTGGCTGGATTATTCCTTCATAGGATTCTGAATAACCACCAATCTAATCTAGGTATTTATCTTCTTTGACCAGATATTTACTAAATCTTAATACCAGCTCTTAAGCTGCCCATACACGCCCGATGCGAGCGGGCGTTGTGGGCTTAAATAGCAGGTATCGCATCGCATTGCCTGTGCATGCGTTGTGCATGCAATGCGATGTGATGAGAACTAAGTACAAAAAGTATGTGCAAGCACATACTATTTGTACTGTGCGATGAGGTGCTCGGGAGCGCGCCCCCTTTAAAGCACACACCGTGAAAGCACGCATAGCAGCGTGTATGGGCAGCATTATGGTGCAAAAGAGCTCAAACTAATATCAATGAAAGTACTTTTCAGTAAATATTGATTATGTTTTTCTTATATTTGTTGAAATATAATCCAAAATCGTAAAAAATAAAATGCTTGATTGCAATGATTTAATTGTGTATTATTAATTTATTATTTATTAATAGTGTGTACACAAGGTGAGATGTGCCTTGCGATTTGATGTTAGATTCGATGTTTCATCTGATTTTTGCTTTCTCTACTCATTTGAGATCAGCTTGAGATTTTCACTTTTGTGCTTGAGATGTGCTATGAGATGTGATATGAGATTTTCACTATGCGATCTTGTTTTATCTGTATATTTGCATAAAGGGTGTTCTTTACTTACAGAGGGGGTGTGTCTATTTCTAGCTAAATAAAAGCATTTCTCAATGCAGAAATAGTGCATTTGAACTGTGCTGGTGTGCTTGTCAGAACTGCTGCCCATTTTCCTGGATTTATTTTCTCTCGCCTGGCTCTCATCCAGCATGGCGGCTGATGTACAGGAGTTGGTGGTAGGGTGCGGGCAGCGGCATGAGGGTGCGGGCTGCAGTGTACAGGAGGACAGTGCTGTGTAAGCTGTTGCTACTGCCCACACTGCGCCATCCTCCCTGCCTCAATCCGGCATTTTGTTATGCTGGATTGAGAATGACAGAAAAACAGCCAAAACCTTTCAGTTTTGGCTGTGTTTCCGTCAAAAGCAGATGAATTAGCGGCTCTTCCGTCAATCCACCTGCTTTTCGGCATGTCGAAACATTTCAACATGCCAGAAAAAAAAAAAGCAATGATTGAATAGGTTTGAACCCCTTCCAATGTATTCATGTTGAAAACTGCCGTCTTTTTGGCAAGACAGCAGTTTCGACCTCTATTGAATATACCCCTATGTCTGTACCATTTGCCACCACAATGTAAAGAACCACAGTTTCAGGTATGATATATATATTACTGTGACAACCAATATGTATACATACACTCGGTGATGGTTAACATTGACACTCCACAGGGGCTGGCTGGCTACTTTTAGCCTGGGGGCAAACACTAGCAAGTGGCCCCGGATTTTCTTCTAGCGCACATATCCTTTTGTTCAGGGCCAGTGTTAGGGTGTTTGGCGCAATCCTGCAAACTATAAATTTGTGCCATCCAATACTTTACAAAGAGAGAGTACTTGCCAAAGTGTACACTGCAAAAAAGGTGTATAAATGTCTGTAGTAGTAGTAGTAGTGACTCTTATACACATGAGCCCAGTAGCAACAGTTCCGTAACTGTGTGGGTGTGATGGAGTGACTGTGACACTCCCTGGCCTGCTGGCTGCTGCAACTGCTCCGTCACCCTGTGTAATCTGCAGTGGGTGTTATATCCCCTTAAGTGAGATCCTCATTTTCCCCTTTTCTGTGTAAAACCACACACACAATGATCCCTGGCCATTTTCTAAGCGATTTTACTACATCGCTCAGAAAATGCCCCAACGTCGATGTGTTTGTAGAGGCCACAGCAATGTGCAGCCCCACACGTCGCTATCACCCCGGCGATTAATAACTGGCACGCTGGTTCAGGGCTAGTGTTCTCACCGGAGAAAGAGGATGTGCCGGCGCTAGCTGCTTCAATAAGGTATACTCAACGGTTTAAAAAGTATACATTTTTATTTTACACATTAATCTAACAATACATTTCTAAAAGAACATATATGCATGCATACATGAAGAATAAAAATAAAAAAATAAAATATTCGAGTAAGGTGCTGTAAGAATTTCTTATATGAGCAATTGTAAAAGTCTATGACTCCATAATGATGTAAGTTTTGTATATTACCATCCTTTTTGTATATCACCTGGATATGGGGCTGTTCCAGGGAAGGTGACTCCAGAGTGTCCTTGCCTTATAATTTCAAAGGCTCAAGCCTCCCTATTTGGCGAGTGTCCTCCTTTTGGCTGGATTAGGAATATGGCGTGTATCCCAGAAGAAGGTCCAGTTTTAAGTGGAGTATTATTTAGTCGTCGGGAGAAAGAATGGACTGGTCACTCTTTGGGTGGATGGGGGGGTCCAGACACGTGAATTATCAGGCTCAACGCGTATGGAGCACAGGAGGAACATTCTAAAAGGTTTTGTTAAACATAGCGTTTCACGACACTACAAACTAAAACATGGATCTAATACATCATGTTTAAAAATAATAGGTCTAGAACACGTTGCAGGTACCTCACGTGGAGGGGACAGATATAATTTACTATGCAAAAGAGAAATATTTTGGACCCTTAGGTTCAACTCTCTCCACCCAGACGGACTGAATGAGACAATTGAACTCAACACGGTGTTATAAATGTCCTACAGTATATCTCATTATGAAACAGTTCAATTGTCATATAAAAACATATGTGTGTTTTCTGATAGATTAAAGGTAGTTATGAGAGATCTTTATGAGGGAGTTCCCTCACCCACATACATTTGGTTCCTCATTGATATCTCTCTGATATTTATATAGACCCATATATTATATGTTTTCTGTCATGTTATATCAGTCAATATTTCTGTATTCCTGTGTTTTATGCCATCTGAATTGTTTTCTGGATCTAATTGTTAGGCGCTGAGCACCCACCCTATACAACAGTACTGTGTCGACACGGCTCAGACGTGCTAGGATACCTGGCCCACAATGAGACTGGAATAGGTCCTAGCTGGTAATCATTACCGGTCGATTGGCGCAACACCGAGACCAAGGGAAATGAGGGGGCAGGGCCCGATGAGGCCAACAGGAGTGGACAGGGAACTGACCAGAGTGGATAGGTCAGTGGGGAAAGGGAGAGTCTGTCTCAGCCGCTGACTCTGTTGCCACCCTATAGGTCCACCGGAAGGTGCAGGAGCCCTAGATCTTCTCGCACGGCAGCCACGTTTGAAGCACGGGTTAAGCCTGTGCAACTCCGGTGCCCTCCAAAGCGTTTTAGGTGGTGGCGACAACCAACCGGCGGAGGTAACAGGTGGACAAGAGGAGAACTAACTAATACCCCGGTAGCTGAGACAGGGGGCCCCAGGAAGGGGGAACCCTAAAAGGGAAGGTGACCAGAATAACCCTAAGATATACTGAGCTAAATGTACACAACAAAATAACAAACTGAGATACAGCAAGAATAGGCACAAGCAAGGTATGGAACGATACCACAGGATTCTGACAGGAACAGCTCCTAAGTAACCAGGAGGCGGATGATGCAGGGAAGAAACTGCCGCAGGAACGCAGGTCAGAAGCCGGAGAGTTGCCAGAGTGAGAAAGCTGCAAGGCGCCCACAAAGGATTATAGCCAGCGTCTAAATGGTGAAAGACGCCGGTATTTGAAGAGGGGAAGCGCGCGCAAGGCGCGTTCCGGGTCGCGCCGTGATGACGGCGCCTGCAGAGAGACCCGGACGGCTGCAGTGTCGCTGCTAGGCAACCCCCTGACGCCCGGACGCCGGGCAGGAAGTAGCCAGCGTAGACGTTGCCTGGCAACGAGAGTCAGAGAGCCGACCGCCGTGCGCCCCGGAGGACGGGGAAGGCTGTGCACGGCGGTGACCTCTGACAGTACCCCCCCCTCGAGGAGAGGTCAACCGACCTCCAAACCTGGGTTTGTCAGGAAAGGACTGAAAAAATCTCCTTTTTAGGCAAGGAGCGTGAAGATCCTGATCCATGACCCAGGACCTCTCTTCAGGTCCAAACCCCCTCCAATGAACTAGGAAAAATAGTTTCCCTCTAGAAATTTTGGAGTCCAAAATGGAATCGACCACATACTCCTCCTGACCCCGCCGTAGGATGGGCAACGGCCTACGAATCACTGGCTGGAGGGCAGGTTTGAACAGTGAGCAGTGGAAGGTGTTGTTAATCCTGAGAGAACGAGGAAGCCACAATTTGAATGCGACCGGGTTAACCTTCTTAATGATTTTATAAGGGCCAATGAAGCGTGGACCCAATTTGCGTGAGAACTGCCGGAGCTTGATGTTCTTGGTAGAAAGCCAGACCCAGTCTCCCACCTTGAACAGGCATGGTCTCCTGTGGCGGTCAGAGAAGTGTTTGGCTGACATAGCAGCAGAGAGGAGCGCTCCCCGAACCATGCGCCAAATTTTTCTCTTAGAAGCCAACCACCTAGAATTACCCACTTTGGCATAAGTGGGAATGAAAGCGTTTGCTCTAGGGTGGAAACCGTAATTGCAGAAAAATGGAGACTTCTTGGTGGCGGCATGCCAGGCATTGTTATATGAAAACTCCGCAAATGGCAAGTTCTCAACCCAATCCCGCTGAGTCTTGGAGACGTAACATCGCAGGAACTGTTCTAAAGATTGGTTAACCCGCTCAGTCTGACCATTCGACTGGGGGTGAAATGCAGATGAAGGACTCAGCTTAACTTGTAACGCTGAACACACCATCCTCCAGAATCTAGCAACGAACTGGACCCCTCTGTCCGAAACAATGTCAGATGGCAACCCGTAAGATATGAGTGATAAATAAAGAAGCTAAAATCTTCGCCGAAGGTAAGCCCTTCAGAGGAACAAAATGTGCCATTTTACTAAACCTGTCTACCACCACCCAAATGGTATTAAAACCTGAAGCTGGTGGCAAATCCGTAACAAAATCCATGGAGATGTGCGTCCAGGGTTTATCAGGGACAGGTAAGGGAATTAACTGACCCAAGGGGGAAAGTCGAGATGACTTATTCTGGGCACACGTGTTACAATTGGCGACAAAATGTTCGACATCTCTTTTCATTCCTGGCAACCATACCGCACGTGATAATAAAGAAAGAGTCGTAGAGACCCCTGGATGGCCAGCGGACTTACAAGCATGAAATTCAGAAAAAACTTGTTCGCGAAGTCCTTGAGGGACAAATAATTTACCATCTGGGGTAGTGGCTGGGGCCGAGGATTGAGCTACAAGAACGGAATCCAAGAGCCCTTGAGTCAGGCCTGCCAGAATACATGAAGGATGAATAATGGGCTCGGGGTGAGACACAGGATCTTGTAAGGCTGAAAAGCTTCTTGACAAGGCATCCGCAAGAACATTCTTAGCTCCAGGTCTATAGGTAATAATAAAATTTAACCTGACGAAGAATAACGCCCATCTGGCTTGCCTTGAATTCAATCTTTTGGCCGAACGTAAGTAAACCAAATTTTTGTGATCGGTAAAAATTGTGATCTGGAATTTGGCCCCCTCCAGCCAATGCCTCCACTCCTCCAGAGCACATTTGATGGCCAGTAATTCCCGGTTACCTACATCATAATTAGCCTCGGCATCCGAAAACTTCCTGGAATAAAAGGCACAAGGATGCAACAACCCATCAATCTTGTCCCTTTGGGAGAGGACAGCACCCACCCCGATCTCTGATGCGTCGACCTCAAGGACAAAAGGGCATTCTGGATTCGGGTGACAAAGGATTTGGGCAGAAGAGAAAGCCTGTTTTAGTCTTTTAAAAGCGTCCACAGCAGAACAAGACCAAGACCCAGGATCCCCTCCTTTTTTAGTGAGAGCAACAATAGGAGCCACAAGATCCGAGAAGTGAAAAATAAACCTCCTATAGTAATTGGCAAAGCCCAAAAACCTTTGTACGGCCTTTAAATTAGAAGGCTGGACCCATTCTTGAATGGCTTTAAGCTTAACAGGGTCCATAGAAAAGCCTTTGGGAGAGATTATGTAACCAAGGAATGAGATGGTATCTATCTCGAACTCGCATTTCTCGAGTTTGGCAAATAGATTGTTCTCTCTGAGCCTCTGGAGAACTGCCCTGACATGCTGACGATGCATATCCAAAGAAGAAGAATAAATCAAAATGTCGTCAAGATAAACTACAACAAAAACACCTAGAAAGTCCCTAAGGACATCATTGATCAGATCCTGAAATACAGCCGTGGCGTTGGCTAGGCCAAACGGCATGACTAGATACTCATAATGGCCTGAGTGAGTGTTGAACGCCGTCTTCCACTCATCCCCGGCTTTTATGCGGATCAGATTATAGGCTCCGCGTAAATCAATTTTTGAAAACACCACAGCTGAGCGCAGCTGATCAAAAAGAACAGAAATTAAAGGCAACGGATAAGAGTTCTTTACCGTAATGTCATTCAATTGACGAAAATCAATACACGGACGTAGGGTCCCATCTTTTTTTTTTACAAAAAAAAAACCCGCTCCAACCGGAGACTTGGAAGGCCTGATAAAACCCTTTCTCAGGCTCTCCTCCACGTACTCCTGCATTGCCCTCTCTTCGGGCAGAGACAAGGAGTACAATCTACCTTTAGGTAGTTTAGAACCAGGTAACAAATTAATGGCGCAATCATACGAACGATGCGGAGGAAGTGAGTCCGCCTCTTTTTTAGAAAAAACATCTGCGAACTCCGCAAACTGGGCCGGTAAGCCAGAGGGAGTAGGGGTGGTGAGAAGAGCTGGAAGCCTGATACAATTCCCAAAGCATTCTCTACCCCACCGTATCAATTCTCCGGACCTCCAATCAAAAACCGGATTGTGCTTTTTAAGCCACGGAAGGCCGAGCACAATCGGTGCGATGGGAGACTGAAGAACCAACAAACATATAGTCTCCGAGTGGGAGAATCCAACCCGGAAATCCGATAACTCGACATAATGAGTGATGGCTCCTGCGGCCAGAGTACTACCATCTAAACCGCACACAGAAACCTGCGAAGCTAACGGTAGCAGGGGTAACCCCAGATCTTTGGCAATTTTATTATCCATAAAATTAGCTGCCGCGCCAGAATCCACTAATGCTTGACCCTCCCAAGAAGAACAAGACACTTGAAAACTGGCAGGAAGAAACAAAGAATCAGATGAGGAGAACAAAGAACAGCCCGAGAAGACACTCCCCATTACTTCTCGGCTTTGCCGTTTCCCGACAATACTGGGCATCTGTTTAAAATATGATCTTTAGAACCACAATACATACACAGACCCAGTGTACGTCGACGGACCTTCTCCTTGGGAGTCAGCCTGGAAAATAATCTGGTTGTCCCAAGCTGCATAGGTTCACCCAAATCGGGAGGAGACTCCTCAAAGGGCTCAGAACTGGGTAACGCCTGAACCCCCCTTTCACCGCGTCTTTCCTTAATTCTCCGATCGATCCGAATAGCCAAAAGGATCAATTTATCAAGAGAAGGAGGAGAGGGATACTGTACTAAACAATCTTTGATACTATCCGTCAGACCTAGGCGAAACTGACTTCGTAATGCTGGGTCATTCCACCCAGAATCAGGAGCATACCGTCTGAATTTAGCACTGTACTCCTCGGCTGAGAGATTACCCTGTTTGAGGGCCCTAAGATAAGCCTCAGCTGACGCAGATTTATCAGGGTCGTCATAAAGAATACCTAACGCCTGAAAGAAGGCCTCCACAGAGCGGAGAGCCGGATCATCCGAACCCAAACTAAAGGCCCAAGATTGCGGGTCCCCTTGAAGAAGGGATATTACCAGACCCACTCTCTGCTGCTTGGTACCTGAAGAGTGGGGTTTTAACCGGAAGTATAATCTACAGCTCTCTCTGAAATTTACAAAGAGAGGCCTATGGCCGGAAAACTTTTCAGGAAAATTAACTTTGGGCTCAGGCAAATGAGTCGCAAGGTTGGAGTCAACTTTAATAGACAGGTCCTGTAACTGTTTAGTAAGGAGAGAAACCTGATTGGCTAGAGCTTGTGCCGCATTAGGATCCATACAAGCAAGGGGCTGCTGAGGACTTACCAAAGATATAAAGGATCCCCGGATACCCAGCTAACCCTGGGAAAAAAAATGAAGCAACAACTGCAGGGAAAAAATAGGGAGCCAGGTGATACCGACCAATTTTAAAGGCTGGCTATACTGTTAGGCGCTGAGCACCCACCCTATACAACAGTACTGTGTCGACACGGCTCAGACGTGCTAGGATACCTGGCCCACAATGAGACTGGAATAGGTCCTAGCTGGTAATCATTACCGGTCGATTGGCGCAACACCGAGACCAAGGGACATGAGGGGGCAGGGCCCGATGAGGCCAACAGGAGTGGACAGGGAACTGACCAGAGTGTTGCCACCCTATAGGTCCACCGGAAGGTGCAGGAGCCCTAGATCTTCTCGCACGGCAGCCACGTTTGAAGCACGGGTTAAGCCTGTGCAACTCCGGTGCCCTCCAAAGCGTTTTAGGTGGTGGCGACAACCAACCGGCGGAGGTAACAGGTGGACAAGAGGAGAACTAACTAATACCCCGGTAGCTGAGACAGGGGGCCCCAGGAAGGGGGAACCCTAAAAGGGAAGGTGACCAGAATAACCCTAAGATATACTGAGCTAAATGTACACAACAAAATAACAAACTGAGATACAGCAAGAATAGGCACAAGCAAGGTATGGAACGATACCACAGGATTCTGACAGGAACAGCTCCTAAGTAACCAGGAGGCGGATGATGCAGGGAAGAAACTGCCGCAGGAACGCAGGTCAGAAGCCGGAGAGTTGCCAGAGTGAGAAAGCTGCAAGGCGCCCACAAAGGATTATAGCCAGCGTCTAAATGGTGAAAGACGCCGGTATTTGAAGAGGGGAAGCGCGCGCAAGGCGCGTTCCGGGTCGCGCCGTGATGACGGCGCCTGCAGAGAGACCCGGACGGATGCAGCGTCGCTGCTAGGCAACCCCCTGACGCCCGGACGCCGGGCAGGAAGTAGCCAGCGTAGACGTTGCCTGGCAACGAGAGTCAGAGAGCCGACCGCCGTGCGCCCCGGAGGACGGGGAAGGCTGTGCACGGCGGTGACCTCTGACACTAATAAGAACGAAAGAAATATATATGCCTGTTTTTTGTTTTGTTTTCTCAGTGATAGGAATAATTACATTATTGATACATTTATTGAAATTATATATTAAGTTTTTCTGTCATAAATTTTATAACAAGATCAATCGATGTCCCTCCTATTTTGAAAAACCTAACACCTTCTTCCAGTTATCCTTAGGGACTCTCTGCCAAGTGGTATGTTTATATCACAGGAGACGCCGGCTTGGTTGCCCGGCAATGCTGGGGACGTGTATCGCGTGCAATATGCGACTGCGCATAAGTGCACGTTTCCCTGTGGAGCTAGGGGCTGGGCCGACGTCTCCTAAGTTTGCGTGACGGTGCTGCATCATGTGACGCATCGTCACTATGCACGTGACGCATCGTCATTATGCGCCCGTTCCTTAGCAACACGGCGGACGCAGCGTGGAATACTCGTGGGGATCCCCCCGCTCCTACCACCTATACCGGCAATCGGCGGCGGGCGGGGGCTCCCCCGGGTGCCCTGTGCTGCACTGGACCATCCTGGAACCTGCAAATGAGGTAAAAATCATGTTACATATATACGATCCACTCTGTACCTAGTTCCGGGTCACGTGACCCAATAAAATAATGTTTATTTAGCTTGACAAATGTTTTTTGTTATTAAAGTAACTTTCTATCAGCCCTAACTGCCTCCTGGACTGATAGAATACAATATTTCAGTAATACTCAATGGTTATTTTAATTCTGTATGCATGTTAACCTGTAGGATTGTATCAGCTAACTACAACAGGTGCTAATCAACACAGGTGTACCAATTAAACAACAATTGAGCAATAAACCCACTGCTATTTAAACTGGGCTGTGACTACCAGTCCATACTTGCTCCTGAGGAAGCCAGCCATAGATAAGCCGGGGAAACGCGTTGAGCCTGATAATTCACGTGTCTGGACCCCACATCCACCCAAAGAGTGACCAGTCCATTCTTTCTCCCGACGACGAAATAATACTCCACTTAAAACTGGACCTTCATCTGGGATACACGCCATATTCCTAATCCAGCCAAAAGGAGGCTACTCGCCAAATAGGGAGGCTTGAGCCTTTGAAATTATAAGGCAAGGACACTCTGGAGTCACCTTCCCTGGACCAGCCCCATATCCAGGTGATATACAAAAAGGATGGTAATATACAAAACTTACATCATTATGAAGTCCTAGACTTTTACAATTGCTCATATAAGAAATTCTCACAGCACCTTACTCGAATATTTTATTTTTTATTTTTATTCTTCATGTATGCATACATATATGTTCTTTTAGAAATGTATTGTTAGATTAATGTGTAAAATAAAAATGTATACTTTTTAAACCATTGAGTATACCTTATTGAAGCAGCTAGCACCGGCACATCCTCTCTCTTTGTAACTATTTTTGTTGGGCCTGACAACCCAGTGTTGGCCGCTTATTGATAGCGCTCCACTCGAACCCCTTTTTCCTCCTTCTCACCGAAGAACACTGAACAATGGCCCTGACAGATCACTCAGCACACATCACTGTGTGCTGAACGATCATGCTTGAGAGTTCTGAACGATGCCCCCACACCAGCATCCTCCACCCCCCTTCATCAAACCATCTCACCCTGCAACAACCCTCTCTCACCCTGCTTCCTCTGTCCCCTTTCACTAACCCCCTCTCACCCTACATCATTCCCCTCTCACCCTGAGTCTTCCCTCACCCTACACCAACCCCACTCTCACCCTGTGTCTTCCCTCACCCTGTGTCCTCTCACCCTGCACCAACCCTCTCTACCTCTGCATCCCACGCCCCCCTGCACCTGCATCCTCCACCCAACTTCACTAACACCCCTTACCCTTCACCAACCCCATCTTACCCTGCATTTACCCTCACCCTGCACCAACCCCCTCTAACCCTGCATTATCCGCCCCCCCGTGCACCAACCCCCTTTCATCCTGTGTCCTCCGCCCCCTCTCACCCTGCATCTTCTCTCACCCTACTTCAACCCCCTCTCATCCTGAGTCTTCCCTCATCCTGTGTCCTCTCACCCTGTATCAACACCCTCACCCTGCATCCTCCGCTTCCCTTCACCAACCCCATCTCACCCAGCATTTTCCCTCACCCTGCACCAACCCCCTCTAACCCTGCATCATCCGCCCCCCCATACACCAACCCCCTTTCATCCCGTGTCCTCCGCCCCCTCTCACCCTGCATCTTCCCTCACCCTACACCAACCCAATCCCACCCTGTGTCTTCCCTCACCCTGTTTCCTCTCACCCTACACCAACCATCTCAAGTCCTGCATCCCTTGCCCCCCTGCACAAACCCACTTTCACCCTGCATCCTCCAACCCCCTTCACCAAACCCTCTCACCCTGCACCAACCCTCTCTCACCCTGCTTCCTCCATCCCCTTTCACCAACCCCCTCTCACCCTACATAAACTCCCTCTCACCCTGAGTCTTCCCTCACCCTACACCAACCCCACTCTCAACCTGTGTCTTCCCTCACCCTGTGTCCTCTCACCCTGCACCAGCCCTTTCTACCCCTGCATCCCACGTCCCCCTGCACCTGCATCCTCCACCCCCCTTCATCAAACCCTCTCTCACCCTGCTTCCTCCGTCCCCTTTCACCAACCCCCCTCTCACCCTACATCAACCTCCTCTCACCCTGAGTCTTCCCTCACCCTACATCAACCCCAATCTCACCCTGTGTCTTCCCTCACCCTGTGTCCTCTCATCCTGCACCAACCCTCTCTACCCATGCATCCCACGCCCCCCTGCACCTGCATCCTCCACCCACCTTCACTAACCCCCCCTCACCCTTCACCAACCCCATCTCACCCAGCATCATCCCCCCCCCATGCACCAACCCCCTTTCATCCTGTGTCCTCCACCCCCTCTCACCTTGCATCTTCCCTCACCCTACACCAACCCAATCTCACCCTGTGTATTCCCTCACCCTTTTTCCTCTCACCTTACACCAACCATCTCAAATCCTGCATCCCTTGCCCCCCTGCACCAACCCACTCTCACCCTGCATCCTCCACCCCCCTTCACCAAACCCTCTCACCATGCACCAACCCTCTCTCACCCTGCTTCCTCCGTCCTCTTTCACCAACCCCCTCTCACCCTACATCAACCCCCTCTCACCCTGAGTCTTCCCTCACCCTACACCAACCCCACTCTCACCCTGTGTCTTCCCTCACCCTGTGTCTTCCCTCACCCTGTGTCCTCTCACCCTGCACCAACCCTCTCTACCCCTGCATCCCACGCCCCCCTGCACCTGCATCCTCCACCCACCTTCAAAAACCCCCCCTCACCCTTCACCAACCCCATCTCACCCAGCATTTTCCCTCACCCGGCACCAGTGTTCCCTCTAAGCTGTGCGCTTGTGCGCGCGCACACAACTCAACGAGCGTGCGCACAGACATTACAACTGAGCGCACAAATCAGCAGTGGTCCCTTTTTGCAGTTGTGGACTCTATTAATGTGTGTTTCACCCAATAACTACATTGTGTGCTGTGTTTTGAATGTTTAAATGTTTAATATCATTTTGAAGTAAAGTTAACACAAATGCTGAACGTCATTTTCCATTGACGCACAAACATTTAAATTTCCTTCCAAAGTTGCACAGCCAAAATCTTTTGCCGCACACAGCCTTCGTAAAATTAGAGGGAACATTGCCCGGCACCAACCCCCTTTCATCCTGTGTCCTCCGCCCCCTCTCACCCTGCATCTTCCCTCACCCTACACCAACCCAATCCCACCCTGTGTCTTTCCTCACCCTGTTTCCTCTCACCCTACACCAACCATCTCAAATCCTGCATCCCTTGCCCCCCTGCACCAACCCACTCTCACCCTGCATCCTCCACCCCCCTTCACCAACCCCTCTCACCCTGCACCAACCCTCTCACCCTGCTTTCTCCATCCCCTTTCACCAACCCCCTCTCACCCTACATCAACCCCCTCTCACCCTGAGTCTTCCCTCACCCTACACATACCCTAATCTCACCCTGTGTCTTCCCTCACCCTGTGTCCTCTCACCCTGCACCAACCCTCTCTACCCCTGCATACCACGCCCCCCTGCACCTGCATCCTCCACCCCCCTTCATCAAACCCTCTCACCCTGCACCAACCCTCTCTCACCCTGCTTCCTCCGTCCCCTTTCACCAACCCCCTTTCACCCTACACCAACCCACTCTCACCCTGGGGGAAATTTACTTATCGAAATTTGTAAAAAAAAATAGGTGTATTTGTATCCAGAAATACCCTTATTTTTGACATTTACTATCCCGAAAATTCAGCCATTCGTATTCGTATTGATAGCACATCAATACGACTACGAATTGCCGTATTTTCGGGATAGTAAATGTCAAAAAAAAGTGTATTTCTGGATACAAATACACCTATTTTTTACAAATTTCCTTTAGTAAATTTCCCCCTTACTATCCCGAAAATACGGCAATTCGTATTCGTATTGATGTGCTTTTATGTGAAATTTCCTCTAGTAAATTTCCCCCAGGGGGACCATCTCAAATCCTGCATCTTTTGCCTCCCTGCACCAACCCACTACATCCCTGCATCCTCCACCCCCCTTCACCAAAACCTCTCACCCTACACCAACCCCCTCTCACCCTGAGTCTTCCCTTATCCTGTGCCCTCTCACCCAGCATTTTCCCTCTCCCTGCCCCAACCCCCTTTCACCCTACACCAACCCACTCTCACCCTGCGTAACTGTGCCCGTTAGAGAACTGTTTTGCTGTGCACATATAATCCATTTAAGCCTGTCAAATACGTCACTGGTATTGGCTTTCACTCTTGTATATGTGATATCAGAACTCGTTAATAAGCGCATCAGAAAGCGTATGAGTTATCAAAACATAGAAGCACAGTGCGAGTGTTGATCCAATCTTAGGATTGCACAGTGTGTATGGCAATCAGTGATTGAAGATCCATCTTGGCAGTTAACAGTGACTCACTGTGTGCAGTACACCACTGGCATTTGCTTTCATTGATGTATATGTGATATATTAACTTGTTAACAGCGCATTACAAAATGCAGTAGCTATTTTAGCACAAAAACACAATGCTAGTGTAGATCCAACCTGAGGATTGCATAGTGTGTATGACATCCAGCGATCACACATTCGTACTGGCAGCCTACCAGTGATCTTGCCCAATAAAGAAATGCATGTATGTGAACACGTGATTCATTAAACTGTGCACAACATACCATCAGTACTGTTCCTACCTATGTATACGTGCCACATGAACTGTATGTAGTGCACCATAAAGCACATCAGCCATTTAAGCTCAGAAGCACAGGATCATTACAGATCCAATCGGAAGATTGCACAGTGTGTACGACCCACGTATATGTGCCACATGAATTGTATGTAGAGCACCTTATAGGATCAGCATAGATCCAATTGGAAGATCGCACAGTGTGCACGGCACCAATTGAGTGCACACCCTTTGACAATTACCAGTGACTCTGCCTGACAGATTGTGAGCACTAGTACTAGTGTAGGACAAACCTGTCCGTACGGATTATACATCTGCACCATATGCAGTGGTTCAGATAGAACTATCGTGGGCAGAATCAACCCCATTTGAGGAATATATACGCAGAGGGCAATACATTGCTTTGATTAGACAACAGACAGTGAGAATATCACCGTGTTAATCAAACACCCTACACAGGCACTGCATTAATCCACTATCACACTGTGGAATTTAAGCAGTAACTAGACAAGTATACTCAAGCTACAATATTCACAGAGTGATTTTTAATCTTTAAAATTTCTTTTTCTCTTTAAATCTATATCTTGTTTTAATATTTTCACTACTTACCTTAAGGTCTCATATCATTGACAAACTGTATTATCCAGCACCATTACAGAATTATGACCTACTAGCTCTTAATAAAGTTTAATAAATAAAACTTCTAAAAATAATCAAATACGTCAACAAATAAAGTATACACCTTTTTTAGGTAAAAATAATATTTTATTACTGTGGAACAGGAGTGCATCCCAGTCAAACTGATTCACCTTTTTTCTCTTCCATTGTTACCACTCTCACCCTGTGTCTTCCCTCACCAACTTTCTCTAACTCTGCATCCCACGCCCCCTTGCAACAATCCCCTCTCACCCTGCATCCTCCAACCCCTTCACCAACCCCCTCTCACCCTGCATCTACCCTCAGCCTGCACCGACACCCACTTGTAAAAGGGCCGCGCTTTGGGGCTTGTTTGGAGATTACCTTTCTCGTCGCCGGATGACTCTTCCGCACGCAGGTTCTTCACCGCCCCGGCTGGGAAAGATCACACCTCCGCAGGAAGTAGAGCAAGACGCTTGGGAGTTTCAACTGCTTGTGTTTTATTAACGGAACAGTGAAATTAAGCAGTAAGCATGCAGTTGAAACATTACATACACTATGACACAGTAATTTCTGACATAACAAAATACCTAGGAGTACCTGCCTAACCACGTGGCTGACTACACAACTAGACGATGTATAACTTAACCTTTCACGACCCCATACCAGGTTGCTGGGAAGCGAGAGAACTGATCCCACCGGCCGTCAAGTGGCACCCTGGAGGAAGTAACTCTCTCACTTGGCAACGCCGCAACTCTTGATGACCCTAGTCACCTAACACAATATATTAAATACACTAACAGAATACTTTACACACTTTTAACCATAATTGAAATCAAAATCCGGACCTTCTCTATTTTGTCCACAAGATGGTGTTGTTGTAAACCTGTCCTGCAGTAAATGCTGTCTGTAACTCCACGTGTAGGGGAACAATTCCACAACGCAATGGGAAAAAGGGGACGAGGATCCTTTAATACTTCTTTTAAGGGCAGGAGGGTCCCACGCTGGTCGGGTAACTAATCAGGGCACTGACCTGAACGGGGTCAGGGGTTATTCAAGGTCTTAGGCACGGGGAAAGCAGCTGTCTGAAGGTAACGTGGGCATACCTCCCAACTGTCACGATTTTAGAGGGACAGTCCCGAATTTCGGGTCCTGTCCCACCCGCGGCAGGCATTGTCCCGCTGCGGGGGGGGTGACAGTTGGGAGACCCCCAATCTAGTAGAATAGACGCTGTGCGCATGCGCACAGCGTCTATTCTCGTATGAAAATGAGGTCGCGGCTAATTAGCGTATTTTGCATACGCCCCGCCCCCTTTTCGGGCCGCGCGAGTGTCCCTATTTCATACGGGCAGAAGATGGGAGGTATGAACGTGGGGACTTGTTGACTGGGAGGGCACAGTATGGACTTGCTGCCAGGGAAGTTGTTGGCTGGGAGGGCACAGTAGGAACTTGCTGCCTGGGGACTTGCGTAGTTGGGCTGGCTGGCAGGGCACAGTGGGGACTTGCTGATGGCTGGTTGGGCTGGCTGGCGGGGCACAGTGAAAAGTACCTGAATATACTGGAGTCAGTTGCAGGCTCCTGCCCGTCACGATGCCGCTCCCGGTGTCTGTCTGGTCCCCTTCAGCGGCGGTGGGCACACTAGTGTGGGCGCTGCTGCTGCAGCGTTGCCGCACTCAGGCGCTTGCTCCGGTCCCGCCACTTGCTGCTGCTGCCGCCCGGTTAATTGCTGCTGGTCTCCTCTCTGCTCGCGCCGTCCTCTTCCACACGCGCGTCTTCAGCTCCTGCCGCGGCTCCCCTTCTGGCTCAACACACCCGGCCGGTCACTGTCGGGACAAGGTGCGGCGTCTCTCTCTCTCTCTCGTCAATCCGCTCAGCTCCCTCTGCCTTGCGCCAAGCCGTCCTCTTCTCTGCTCCCGCGCACCACTCTCTCTCCTCCGTCCTCCGCGCTGATCTCACTCTCCTCCCCCACATCCGGCAGGTCCCTATTGGTCCCCTCAGGCTGTCAGTCAGCCCAGGGCACAGTTTCTTTGGCGCGCTAATTTTAACCCCTCACTCCCGGGTTCTATCTAGTGGCAAATCTAACTGGGATGCCACACACTCACCCTGCATCCTCCGCCCCCTTCATCAACCCCATCTCACCCAGCATCTTCCCTCACCCTGCACTGACCCACTTTCACCCTCTTTCTTCCCTCATGGTGTCCTCTCACCTTGCACCAACCCTCTCTAACCCTGCATCCCATGCCCCCCTGCCCCATCCCCCTCTCACCCTGCTTCCTCCATTCCCCTTCACCAAACCCCTCTCACCCTGCATCCTCTGCACCCCCTGCACAAACCCCTTTCACTCTGTTTCCCATCTCACCCTGCACCTTCTCTAACCCTGTGTCTTGTCTCATCCTGCGTTAACCCCCTCTCACCCTCTGTCCCAGCACCAACCCCATCTCTCCCTGCGCCAACCCCCTCTCACCCTGCATCCTCTGCCACCCTGCATAAACCCCCTCTCACCCTGCGTCCTCCACCCCCCTTTACCAAACCCCTCTCACCCTGCACCAACCCCCATCTCACCCTGAGTCTTTCCTCATCCTGTGTCCTCTCTCCCTGCACCAACCCTCTCTAACCCTGCATCCCACGCCCCCCTGCACCAACCCCCTCTCACCCTGCATCCTCCACCCCCCTTCACCAAACGCCTCTCACCCTGCATCAACCCTCTCTCACCCTGAAGCTTCCCTCCTCCTGTGTCCTCTCACCCTGCATCAACCCCCTCAACCTGCGTCCTCCGATTCCTTTCACCAGCCCCATCTCATTTTCCCCCACCCTACACCAACCCCCTATCACCCTGCATTCTCCACCCCCCCTGCACCAACCCCCTTTCACCCTATGTCCGGCGCCCCTATAACCCTGCGTCTTCCCTCACCCTGCACCAACCACCTCTAAGACCTACACCAACCCACTCTCACCCCGTGTCTTCCCTCAACCTGCACCAACCCTCTCTAACCCTGCATCCTCCACCCCCTTCACAAAATCCCTCTCACCCTTCACCAACCCTCTTACCCTGCATCCTCTGACCCCCTCCACCAACACCCTCTCACCCTATGTCCTCCGCCCCCTTCACCAACCCCCTCTCTCCCTTCATCTTCCCTCACCCTGCACCAATCCTCTCTCACCCTGCATCCTCAGCCCCCCTGCACCACCCCCTCTCACCCTGTGTCCCGTCTCACCCTGCATCTTCCCTCAACTTGCACCAACCCCCTTTCACCCTGCACGAACCCAATCTCACAATGTGTATTCCCTTAACCAACCCTCTCTAAGCCTGCATCCCACACCCCCCTGCACCAACCCCATCTATCCCTGCATTCCACTCCCCCCTGTACCAACCCCCTCTTACCCTGCATCTTCCCTCACCGTGCACCAACCCCCTCTCATCCTACACCAACCCAATCTCAACCTGTGTATTCCCTCACCCTTAACCAACCCTCTCTAACCCTGCATCCCACACCCCCCTGCACCAACCCCCTCACACCCTGCATCTTCCCTCACCCTGCACCAATCCTCTCTCACCCTGCATCCTCAGCCCACCTGCACCACCCCCTCTCACCCTGTGTCACGTCTCACCCTGCATCTTCCCTCACCTTGCACCAACCCCTTTCACCCTGCACCAACCCAATCTCACACTGTGTATTCCCTCACCCATAACCAACCCTCTCAAACCCTGCATGCCACACCCCCTGCACCAACCCCCTCTATCCCTGCATTCCACGTCCCCCTGCACCAACCCCCTCTGACCCTGCATCTTCCACCCCCCTTCATCAAACCCTTCTCACCCTGCACCAACCCTCTCTCACCCTGCATCAACCCCCTCACCCTGCGTCCTCCGCTTCCCTTCACCAGCCCCATCTCACCCAGCATTTTCCCTCACCCTGCACCAAACCCCTCTCACCCTGCATCCTCCGCCCCCCCCTGCCCCAACCCCCTTTCACCCTGTGTCCTCCTCCCCCTCCCACCCTGCATCTTCCCTCACCCTGCACCAACCCCCTTTCACCCTACACCAACCCACTCTCACCCTGTGTCTTCTCTCACCCTGCACCAACCCACTCTAACCCTGCATCCCACGCCCCCTTGCATCAATCCCCTCTCACCATGCATCCTCCAACCCCTTCACCAACCCCCTCTCACCCTGCATCATTTATTTTTTTTACACATTCCCCAGCAGGGGGCTCGGAGACTCTCATTAGATATACATATATTCACTTCACTCTGGTCCCGGCTTGTTATGTGTGGGACCAGAGAAGCAGCTCCCTACCTCTGTCCCTTGCCAGCATTCCCGGGGGGTAGCCTCTGCTGCCTGTGCTCCGGGAGCCCTCCCCGACAAATTCTGGGGCAGTCAGGGAGGCTTACGTCTCTCTGCTTGCCTCCGGCTCCCTGCGGCATTCGTCGCAGGGGTTAATATTCACCAGCAGGGTCAATGAGCCCCTGCTGCATTGAATAGGGTGACAGGGAGGGCTGGCAGCGAATGCTGCAGCCCTCCTGAACCCTGTGAATTTGCAGCGAATCCTAAACAGGATTCGCTGCACATGGAGAAAAAAAAATATTGTATACTCCCCTTACACACTACCAGTCAAGCACACCCATGAAATATTGTTTATAATAATAATAATAAGAAGAAGCATGAGCTGGCAGAAGATTATCAAGAATGCTCCCAGAAAATGCAGCCTAAATTGAAAAAAAAAAGTGTTTCACGAGGGTAGTGTCCTTGTGCCCTTCTATCCACCTTTATGCTTTCTATTAAAAAGAACATACACAGTTTAACAAACCAAGCCCTTCAGAAACAGGAAATAAACTTTTTTGGCTGAAGTGATTGTTTTGTATTGGCTCCCATAAAATACAGCATCTTTGGGGTTTGGGTAAATCAAATTACCAATTGTCTTAAGGCATGCTAACCCTGTTGTTATTCATAAGCTCATTTGGAACATGTCAGAGTCATCACCAGCATTGTTGTTAATATGATTATCAGCACAAATTATTAGCTCATATTAACAGAGGGTTCAGAATTGATTGAAAGAGACTACTCTTCGAATACAGTGCCAGAGATGCACTAAGCTTCAAAAGTGATAAAATGGAGAGTGATAAACAGCCAGCCAATCAGCTCCTATCTGCCATGTCACAGACTGTGTTTGAAAAATGTCAGACAGGAGCTGATTGGTTGATTTTTTATCACCCTCCATTTTATCACTTTTGAAGCTTAGTGCATCTGGCGCTCTTCAATTTACTAATCTCCTGTGTATTGGTGGCAACTCTGCTGTTTATGAATGCACAAGGGTCTGTTTTTTAAAACAATTTCAGTTATTTTATTAAATGTTTGCAGAATTAATTCTTCCTGCTGTCAACAATGAAGCGTGCATGGATCAGTCAGATCTGTACAATGCTTCTTTGTGAAAAAGTTAAAGAAAGTGTTAAAAATGTAAAATACAAACAGCATGGGTTCCCCCCTCTTAAAGATAATCATCAACAGACTCTCTTTAAGACAGTACTGGTTCTAAAAATATATGGTAAAAGGAACCAGCACCTGGCTCTTGGACCAGTAATGGTTTAAAAAAAAAATTTAGGGAAAAGAACATAGAGGTCCTCCGTATTTTTGAAACCAGCCTTGGCTCCACTGGTCAGTTAGGTAATGTCACAGCTGGAGGATATGTTTATATTAGTCCCTGCAGTCATAGCATTAACCCCCCAAATAGACAACCCTGGCCCGGGTCACTTGGTGGAATGGAAACTCCACAATAAAGGGGTTTGTCCCTCCAGAGCACCCAAGGGCCAGGAATAAAGCCGGGTGCTATGCCTAACACACCTGGGTGGTGGGTGCTGAGTTCATACTGTAGCTTCAAAGTGTAAAAGAAAGTTTTAAATTTGTGTTTTACTTGTGGAACTACAGGTCCCAGCAAGTCTCCTCCAGATGCTGGTTCTTGGAGAACCAGAAGGACCAGCATGCAGGGCATTAAAGGGCCTGCTATTACCTGTAATTCCACTTGTAAAACAAATTTTACAATAATGACAGGACGCATGATAGTATAGCTTTTTAACACACTCATGCACACTCACATACATACTGACACACTCACACATCTCCTGTAGCCCTTTGATCCTCTTATCCAGTAGAAAGCTATATGGTACCTCTAAAGAAATCAGCATACTCACCTAATCCAGTGTAGATTGTTTCTCTCCAGATCCTGTAAGTATCCTAGGGGTTAAAAAGGTGCATGTCCTGAACATGTGACATCTGTCCAATTATGACAATCATATACCCATTGGCCAATCATGGCTCGGCATGTAATAGTGCTCTGTGAATAAGTATATATGTCTCCCCAGCTGTGAAATTGCCTTACTGAACTTGGGAGCTAGCTTCATAGTGGCTACTTTCAGCCAAAGATGTCTAGTTTATAGCCAGACCCAATCAATTGGTTTCTCTTCTGCGTGGAGCAGATGCTTTACTTAAATTTATTTTCACCTCACTCCAGATATTAGTAAAGTGTTTCAGAGTGTCATGGACTGCTGGTAATGGTACTGACTGGGAAGAAGGCAGTCCATGTGGAATTGGATGGAACATAATTCTGGACAAAAAAGAGGAGAAAGTCCTTAGGCTTTTATGAACATGGTTATTATGGTTGTACACAGTAACAAAGAGACCACACTGTCTTGGAGAGCAGATAAATACATTTGGGTAAATTTGCCTAGATCCTGGTTTACGCTTTCAGTTTGTTTGTTGTTCTGTTTATTGTAGAGAAACTCTGGGTGAAATTTTCATACACTTGCACAAATCTCTCCAAAATTTGGAGGTAAACTGTGATGTTTTGGCCATTGGAGCCTATATGAATAGTCTACCCAGGCTGTGATATCACCCTGCTGGCTGTTGGAGCCCAGTGCTGGAACCCCCTTATGTTTGGAACCTGGACCAGTCCAAGAGCCCAATGATGGTTTCTTTAACAGGGGGGGGGGACCCTGGTAAACTGGTTATGCTCAGCGGGGACCCCACATCATTATTTTTTCATTTTCACTTTATATACTTATTTTTGACAGAACCATGCTCAGATCTCACTGATTTTATCAGTCTAGCCTGCCAGAAGCAGGTTAATTTTTTTCCGATTTTTGGTAAAGTTTAGGGTGCGGTTTAAAAAATTGTACCCTATTGCATTTGCAATTTTTATGTTTTCAATGAGAAAACATCTGGATGCGATTCTTGAAGTGCTATTTTTTGGTCATAGCAAAGCCTAATAATGTTACCGCAAATCGCACAATACTACATGTGCGATTTTCAGAAAATGGTGTGATTTTGGCCATTTTTTACCAAAAAATTGCACCTTCTCCTGGAGAGGAGACTCTAAAAGTAGGTAGACCTGTGCAAGCAGCTTGGAACATACAGTACATCACATTGCAGAGGAGATATCAATATCACCTGATTGTATTAAATATTTAATCACAATAAATACTTTTTCAGCACTTTAAGGTCAGCTGTGTGTGAGAACATTCCAATCACAGTAAATAACTAACGATTTCTGCTGTGTATATATATATATATATAGAGAACATCCAGATATATTACTATAAGGCTACAGGTACAGATCAGAGACTCATCCCCTCCTGTGATACAGAAGACAAGAGAATGGAGGCCGGACCCAAGATGAAACATTATCATCTGCACGGGATGGATTCCAGGGATTTCCTGAATAATTATTTTCACACAGTGAGTGGGTTTAAAGATGAATCTGTGGTTTTTATTATGGAAAAGCTGCACAATGCATTAGTAACAGGTGTGTATTTAGGATACATTGTATCCTCAGATATGGTTATTCTGGGTAACAGCAAATTAATATGTGACCTTTTATTGCACAGGTATAGCTATAGCATTCCTCTACTGTGCGTAATGGGAGCAGGTGAGATCTTTCCTTCTTGAGAGTTTCCTGATAGAAAAATAGAGAGTGATCTTACAGATTATAAGCAATTAACAGTCCTTACTGCTACCAACGGCTACGATCTGGACTGAATCCCCCCCCCCCCCCCCCCACAGAGACAAACTCCTAATTGCCCTGCAGCAGAAGCTGAACACATGTAGGCATAGGACTGCTGATGCGTGGTTACACAGACTCGCCGCAATCGTCTTGTAACAGACAAGACAGACATGTCACATTGTATAGTGATAAAAATATCATATGAATATGTTAAATATATAGGAGGAAATTTACTAAGAATACGAATGCAAAAAGTTGCATTCGCATTCTTAATACGAATTGTCACGGACCCACCGGTCGCCTGCTCCGATACGTCAATCTGAGCAACTCCGGCCGTGGTGACTGGGGTTCACTTAGGACGCTCGGGTCCTTTCCTTGAGGTACACTGCCACCAGCTAAAACCTGATTTTAGCGCTTGAAACTGCGCAAGGGCGGCTTGGCTCGCACCTGACCGCACAATACAATATACAAATGGTAACACGCTGGAGCGTTCTCTTCTGAGGCCTGCAGTAACTTATTGGCAGGTACATGCGCTGCCTGCAACCAACTCAGATCTGTCCCATTTGTGCAGTTAGCATCCCCTGGCCCCATGTCACAACCAGACATCACTGGAGGAACAGGGTTAATGTCTAGCACAGCAACCTTAATGACATCACCAGCAGCACTCCTACCACTGGTGAGTGAGGGTGTCTCATTCCCAACTAGATTAGGGCATTCATTTAACCCCACAAACTGGCAAGGATTACCCACTATACCTGTCTCTAACTCACCCTCCACCGAAGGTACGGCACTATCACAGATCATCCCAGGGGCTTCACACAAAATAACAACATTGCAATGTTCAGCATGGTTACATACTACCTGAGATGCATCATATGGTTCAGAAGGGTTAGCGACAGGGGGAACAACATTGACAGATATGTGTGGAGTTAATATAAATCCCACATCAGTAGTCCCACACATACTTGTGTGCATACAGTCAGAAAGTCCCATTCCTATTTCCGACATAGTCTCTTCCCTGCATACTTTCACTATGCAGTCAGCCTCTTCCGGCAACAAATCTGGAGCAACGGGTGGGAACATGCTGCTCACATCTTCCAGCAGTTTAAACTGGGCCTTGTGATGTGAGGTCTCTGGAACAGGTTCCACACCGATTGTAGCAGGCCAGGGTACCATGTCCATGAGGGAAACCCCGGTAGGCTGTGTCGTTGGTTCCATAGCTGGTGATAGAAGCTGTTCCAGGCGATTCCTTTCAGCATCTGCCCAGCGGCACTGCTCTTTCCACCATGGAGTATCAAGCTTTTTACAATCATACGCATATTGCTGCGCTATTTCAAAACAGTCCGTCAGGTCTCTCAGCAGCAACCAAGGAGTCGCATCGGGACCCCAGGTTAGAAACTCACCGCGATACATGCCGAAAACATTGCGCTCATCATTTCGTGCATGGGTGAGCCGCTTGATCATCTCCCAGCGGGAATTGTTGGGGCAGGAGATACCTTGCAGCTGACATTCTGTAGTGAGTTCTTCTGGGCTCATAAGCCTAAACGGATAATCATCACCATATGGGTCAGAATACTCACTGGGCTCTTCTGGTGCTGTAGGGGATTGGTACTCCGCAGTCTCCCTGACTGCCACACATTCTACAGTCTCCCTGGTGCTAGCAGAGATGTCACCTCTCTGAGCACCGGCTGTAGTGTCCAGGGCCAGCTCATTATTCACAACCAAGCTGACACTCACTTGGCTTCCTCTGTCTGCTTCCAAGACAGGGAACTGTGCATGACGCGGTCCGGTGAAATTCGCGTCAGCGGTGATTTGGGACCTCTGTCCCTTGTTAGGCTCCCCATGATTGATAACAGAGTCCACATCATGGCCCTTATTCTGATTGACGCGTACTTTACCGCATACTTTCGGATCGCGTATTTACGGCGTCTGCGCATGCGTGGAGAACGCCACGCGCATGTGCCACGCCTTGACTCCGTACCAGTTCGGCCAAATCCCGTCCAAAACTGTTCCCCGCAATCAGTCGGGAAATATGGGCGTATTATGGGCGTCATGCGGAATGACACATGGGCGTAGTTTCAAAGTGGGCAAAACGGGGCGGAAACATGGGCGGATACGGGGGAGTACACTTATGTTGGGGGGCGTACATTCGGATAGCACTCCGAATGCACGCGATCAAAAAGGGCAGAAATGTGCGGTGTCCACAAGTGTACTATTGCTTTGCGGACACCACTCGTTCATGCGGTAGGCGAACGTACCGCCTAATGACTACAAGCATTAACACCTGAACCCAATAGAATCTACTCCTTTACTCATTACTCACTAATAGGCCGCTTGTCAGTGCTTTAATTGAAACCATTGCTGCTTCAAGGAAACCTTAGTAATCCCCCACATATGCTGTACTTGTCACACACTTAAAAACTGCTAACAATGGACATGACTGAATATTAATACTATCAATACACATGTGTATTCGACATGTACTCATGAAACCACACATTTTTGGTAAAGTAAACAAATTTATTTCTATACATGTCACAGTCAATGCCACTGTGATGCAATGACCAAAAAATACAAAATACCAAAAATAAACAACATGGTAGGAATGTCCCAAAATAAATAATAATACAAAACAAATATAATTGCACACAGATGGACTCCAGCACCTCCTATGTGCCACTGCACATGCAGCCAGTGGGAAATGAGGAGGCTGCTGGCCCTTCTACAGCAGGGCAACCTGCACCTGACCATTCTACAGCAGGGCAACCTACACCTGGCCCTTCTGCAGCAGGCCAACCTGCAGCTGGCTCATATGCACCATCAGCAGAATCATTTGGAACACAACCGGGGACTTCACAAGATAGTACCATGGCCATCACTTCAAGTACAGCTGACAGTAATGGCAGGCAAAAGAGGGCAACAGGGGCACCAAAAAGGACATATGAAGCAAGGGCTCATCTGGTTACCCTCAGCACGTGATTGGACACAAGAAGCTGACACACACAGCACAATGGAAGATTTGGGACCACATAACGGTGGAGATTAATGCAGCCACAAGTTCATTTGCGACCACGTTTGGCCTTGGTAGGCTCCTTGGCCTGTGCAGCAGCTCTTCGGCCACGGCCAGATGCTGGGGCAGGTGGAGCAGATGATGTTGAGGGGTTGGCTGGTCTACCCCTCCTGCCAGCAGGGAGTGTTGCCGGTGGTAATGCACCAGAAACGGATGACATTAGGACCCTGTTGCTGGTAACCAGCTCCACCATAAGCTCATTATGGTGGAGGAGGAGATCATTTTGGCGGGTGGCTTGCTCGGCCAGCACCTGAGCACTTGCAGCCATGGCCTGATGTGACTCAGCCATGGCCTGCATGCTCGCAGCGATGGCCTGCTGGGTGCTGACCAAGCTCGCCAGGATCTCCTCGGTCCTATGCATCCGTTCTGATGCCAAGTCTCCCTGCTGGTTGATGTCCCCAAGCATGTTGGCCAAGGCGGCCAAATCGGCTTGGGCCGATGGCTGCTGCTGCACAGGCCTACCCCTGGGGCCAGGTGGCACGGACTCCTCCACCTCCTGAGCAGAGTCGTCACCAAGCGGTGGGGTGTCTGTGGAAAAAGATAAACACAATTAGGAGACATTCTAAGATAATTACTTGCACAAGTTTATGGCATGACCAATATTTACCTTCCAGAAAAGACGCAAACACTTCAGCTGGGGCCTCGCTATCCATCGTGCTCACCCCCCTGATCTCCTCAACTGATATACAGCTCTCGGCCATCAACTCCAGGGGGGTGAGCTCTAGCCCTGATGGCATGGGCCCGGCCCCAGATGTCTGGCTGTGTTCCCACCGCTTGGTCATCTTCCTCTTCAGGTTGGTTTTGAAGTCCTGCCACCTGCAATGTAAGTTGACATATTAATACATGTCACTCCAGATGTTAGCTGTTGCAGCCATTGCTCTGTGCTACATATTACGACATGTGATTAATGTCCAAAAGATAATATTACATGCAACTATGATATCAACCGTTACAATACACATTCACAATCACCCTACTATAACTCTCACCAAAATAACATGGCAATAATGTCTGTGTATCGTAACAACCTCACGGGCCATTTGCAAAATCCATCTAAGCATCAATTCAATCATTACTTGGCTATTACTGGGCACATGTATCACAAAACAACTTGCCTCTTCTTCACATGGTCCGTCTCACGAACTTGTGGCGCTACTTCATTAATCTCTGCCGTTATCTGTTCCCAAATCTTCCATCTGCGTGTGTGTGTCAGCTTCTCCGATGGACACTCAATCCAATCACGTGCTCGGGGAACCAGGATGGCAAGCTCCTGTGCTTCATATGCCTTATTTTTTTGGGGGGGTTCCTCTGTTGCCCTGGCTCTCCCCTTGCCACGTCCTTGGCCACGCCCCCTGTCACGTGTCTCTGCACTTGAAGTGCTGGCCATGGTACTACCTTGTGAAGTCCCCGGTTGTGTTCCAAACAATTCTGCTGATGGTGCATATGAGCCAGCTGCAGGTTGGCCTGCTGCAGAAGGGCCAGGTGTAGGTTGCCCTGCTGTAGAATGGTCAGGTGCAGGTTGCCCTGCTGTAGAAGGGCCAGCAGCCTCCTCATTACCCACTGCCTGCATGTGCAGTGGCACATAGGTGGTGCTGGAGTCCAGATGTTCAAAAAGGTGCTGCAGCTCTGGGTCCACCTCTGGTTGTGATCCAGACATGTTAGCAACAACATTGTCACCTTCTAATACACCTTTATATACTGTTTGTGTATCCTGTTTGGCGGACATCAGCGGCAGCTGCGTTCCGTGCGTGAGCGTACGTCGCTGTTTTTTCGCGCCGCATACGGTGGCGGAAATTCCATTGTGTAAAACCTGGCGAAAGTTCTACATGAAATACTGGTCACCAATGCTAACATTGCATAGAATCTTCTGATACACCTGTGACTATTGCACAATACACATGCTATTTGCTAGCATGACATGACATTTGATTCATGACTACTGTGGTATTGTGGCGTTTGATTGCAAGCTAAAAGTAGCCCAATCCCTTAGATAATCCAGGCCACAAGTCATGCAATACTCATCTCTACTGTTATAGACCACACATGTGAGAGGCCTATAAATAGTGACTTGCTGCTAGAATCATTTGTCTCCAGATCTGGACTTGTCAGGGTCTAAGGTAAGGTCTTCCATGCTCCTTGTAGATATGATATCCATTAACAATGTAAGTGTATGAATGTATGCACCATTGCCTCACTGACTACCGATTGTTGGGCCAGCAAAGTGCGTGTATCATTATTGCAACATGTCACATGTTCACTATTTCACTCACAGGTCTTAAACCTGTGTGGGTTCATCTATTGCAGGACAACATGTCCCAGCAATAGATGAAATGTCTCATAGTACATGATGTCGGCAAAAAATGCTGACACCTTTATCTGTGTGTTTAGGACGGTGTGTATTGAGTTCATATTATTGTTACATCATTATAGAGTCAAATGGATCTGCGGGATTTCACGGGGCGGCCATCTATTGTACGTATTGAAGCCTACAGATCTATTTGTAGTGGGATATGGCCATTATGTGCATAGGTGCATCAGTATTTATGTTCATTTCTTTATAGGTTGCTGAAGCAATGATGCGCTACATGGAGAGGAGGCTAAGGGCACTTGCGGCTCTCCCCACTCGTCGCCCAAGGAGGCCAGGACGTGCTAGAATCTATCGCACACGGGTGACTCTGTTTGCTATGCCCGATGATGAGGTACTTACTAGGTACCGGTTACCGCCACATGTAATTCTGGATCTGCTCACGTTAATTGAGAGCGATCTGGAACCTCTACACGGGATCACGACAGCAATTCCGCCTCACACACAGCTGCTGGCGGTGTTGCATTTCTGCGCCTCAGGATCATTCCAACAAGTAGTGGCAGTACTTGCTGGAATATCTCAGCCGGCCTTCTGCCGAATCCTGAGGCGTGTGACGTCGGCCATGTTCAGGCGCAAGGGGCACTTCATGGCCATGACATTTGCCACCGAGACCCTGCGCAGAAGCCAGCAGGCCTTCCATCAAATTGCTGGCTTCCCTAATGTGATAGGGGCTGTGGATGGCACCCATGTACCATTTGTGCCTCCATCTCGAAGTGAGAAGATATATAGGAACCGCAAATTGTTCCACTCACTGAACGTGATGGTGGTATGTGGCCCATCCATGGAAATTCTCGCCTTCAACTCGAAGTTTCCCGGAAGTGCCCATGACTCTCATGTCATCCGACAAACCGGGATATGGCAAAGACTACAAGAGCTGGAAGGGCGTGATGCGTGGGTTCTGGGTGACTCCGGTTACCCATGTACGCCCTGGCTACTTACGCCGTACAGCTCCCCACCACCGGGCCCACAGGAGGCATTCAATCGGGCGCATGTTGCCACCAGGCAAGTGGTGGAGCGCTCAATTGGCCTTTTAAAAGGTCGATTTAGAGTGCTCCACCGCACTGGTGGTGACTTACAATATGCGCCTCAAATGGTGTCGAGGATCGTGGGCCTGTGTATATTTTTCCACAACATTGCTGTGCGGCGTGAGATACCCTTTGATGAGTGGGAGGTACCATCTGAGCCGCAAGATCCGCCCATGCGCCCATCCCGCGCCCCTGAATGCCGGAGGGGATACCAGCTGCGGGACTCTGTGGCGCAAAGATACTTCAGGTACATGTTATCGAGTTGACAGAACACACCAATTTTAGTAAAAATCACCCCTTCAAATAAGTACAGTGTGTTAGTTGTCAGTGTTACAAAACGAAAATTAGCCAGCCTGCCCTCCTAATGGCAAAGAAATAGGAGATATTTATCATATGTGCTTAGTTTTGGGGGAAGTTCAATATAGGTGCTCATTATGATACCTTGTACAAGGGATCTTATGTGTTTGTTATATCTTCATTATTGTAGTTGATACTATCCCTGATGACTGGTGAGTACATTGATTTATTCTCTAATGTGTTGGGGATTTTTTCCTGTGTTGATGTATGATTTGTTTGCAGATATATATATATATATATATATATCTATATATATGATATTTGAATTTATTAACATGTTTCAACATTTCAAGGAGCAGGCAGCCAGGCACCCAGGCAGGCAGGCAGGCAGGCAGGCAGGGCTGGTGTATAATGCTGGTCTCAGGATACCTGCAAGTATGTGTCTTTTAAACATAAATGTACGCATACACATAGATGCATAGAGTAAGTAATGCTAACTACAGCTATGCGTTGCTAAGCTATAGCACGCGTTGCTTGGCGGAGCGAGGCGTCATTGGATTTGCTAAGTGCATACACACTGTGTTTTATATATATCAGATTTGTTCATTGCCATACATCAGCACTACTGTTTTGAAGGCATGCGAATTTGTCACCATTTGTGTTGGCGCAGAGACGCTGTTCATGTAAAGATGAACAATAAAGTTATTAACACAAATAACTGTGATAAACCAATGCCACCACCTGATTGGTTGATAGATGCCATTGTTAACATGGCGGAGACACGAAGGGCAGACCCCTTTTCACCTGCGGAGCTGAGGGTTCTGGTCTCCGTCATGGAGACAAGGCTTGGCCGTGCGGGGCCCTTTATCAGTAACCGCCATAAGCGGAGGGCCTATGCTGCGGCAGGGCGCCGTATTTACGCCCGCACTCGGGTGCGGAGGTCCATCGGGCAGCTCGAGAGGCGGTGGTCGGACCTCCGCAGGCGCCAGCCCCAGCTGCTACAGCAAATCAGGGGCGAAATTGCTGATTGTGAGTATTTTAGCTATGAAATTTCGCACTTACAACATAGCATATATAAACAATAAAATGTGTCTCATGATAAGTGGGTGTCCATGGGTTTAAAAGTCCATAGACTGTTATGTGTGCTTCTTCCTGGTTAACATGCAGTCATGTGGCTTTTATATGTAATGACATAGCATTGAGGATTCTGATGCATACAATGTGCCAGATCTAATATGTGTTACACATTGATAAATGCCAGGGTTGTAATGTTTGAACAAATTACTAACAATCACATAATAATTAAAATGTCACATTTTGGAGTCCATTAACAGTAAGGAGCTACTTTCCTGCATCGTTTGCCATCATTATCACCCTTCCATGTATGTCTTGTTATGGATTAATACATGTGCCCCAATGACCCGACATTGACCATGATTTTTTTTTCTACCACACAGCACGAGCCCGAGCCCAACAGGCACGTGAAGAGGCCGAGGCAGCCCTGGCCCAGGAGGAGGCCCAAGACCCTGAGGAGGAGGTGGCGGCAAGGGTGGAGGAGGAGGAAGTGGAGGAGGAGGAAATGTTGGAGGAGCAAGTGGAGGAGATGGTGGAGGAGATGGTGGAGGAGGTGGTGGAGGAGGAGGAGGTGCCTGAGGAGGTGGTGGTGGAGGAGGTGGAAGAGGAGTTGGTGGCAGAGGAGGAGGTGTTGGTGGCGGAGGAGGAGGTGGAGGAGGAGGTGGTGGTGGTGGAGGAGGAGGTGGAGGAGGAGGTGGTGGTGGTGGAGGAGGTGGTTGTGGCGGAGGAGGTGGACGAGGTCATGGTGGCGGAGGAGCTGGCGGAGGAGGGGGCTGAGGAGGCCACGGTTGCCCCAGAGGATTCCGAAGCCGAGGGGGAGGAGGCGTGCCAGGCCCCGGAGTCCCATCAGATCGGTATGTTTACATAATGCATCATTCATGAAGTAGTTGTACTGGTATTTGTTATGTAGCACTGGTGATTAAAAATTTTGTTCCAATACTATTCATATAGACCCCAAAGTGGGTAGCTACAGATACAGGTACGGGTTAGATGGGGTGTCCAAGGCATCCCTTTCATCCAGGACACCTCTCAATTACACAGGTTTGTGGGATGGGTTGGAGCTCCATTTTGACTGCCACATAACCGTTGTAGTTAAACAGGATCCTGGAGTAAAGGGATGAGTGGATCATTTGTGGATTAAATTCACCTGCTGCACGCGTAGATTATGACCCATCAAATAGTGGAATCTATATTGTTGGTGAATGTTATTTATAAACTCTAGGATGTATGCTATAAATGGAGTATGGCCCGGCCTACCTTGGAATGGAGTCACAAGTTGCCAGTGTCCCAGGAGCCTCCTCTACCTAAACACCCCCTGTAGTTCAGATTGTTTTTTTGCCGTCACAGAATTGTAGGTTGGTTTAGACAGAATTATGATTTTGAGGATGTGTACTGTGCATTCCTGACATTTGCATAACTCCCATGCCACGAACCATCACTGAACTTAGACTGAGCAGATTGTGACAAGTTCTTATTGACGGAGGCCATGACATGCTTGTCATTGGTTAGTCATGGGTGGGTTGTGACTGAGAAGAAACACTATGACTGTTATGTCTTCTGCAGAGTAAAGGGTAGAGGGAAAAAAAGACAGTATGTAGTAAATAAGTTTGCATGTATGTATATATGTATGTGTCATATCTATTTATCTATGTGTGTCTCTATCTCTCTACATAGATATATATATATATATATATATATATATATATATATACACACACATGTCACCTAGCATTTGTGCAATTTATGTCGCAGTATGTGAAATGTATGCATGAATAACATGACTAATTTTTGCCCCTTTGACATGCCCACAGATGACACCACACCGGCAGATGAGGGTGTTCTTGGGGCCCTCCTGCGGGCGGAGCACCATTTGAGGCTATTACTAGCCGATCTGCAGGACCTCAGAGATCTCCTGATCTAATTTATTATTTTATATTTTTTTATTTAAATGTTAATTTTGTATTATAATAAATGGTTTATGCAAGTTCACAGTTGTTGGTTTTATTTGCACATTAAACAGTATATGTGTAGATTGTTTATAATCTTTTACACAGGGTCTAATACAAACCATTGCACTTAAATTGCTGTAAGGGTTAATGTGTGCAATGCATGTGTTAGGCATGCTTGTAAGGATATATTGGCATCTAATTGATTCCAATTCAAAATAAGCAGTTTTTTATGAGGATAGGTAATTGAATAAGTGGGTCATGTGATGTATTGCAGAAGATACATAATAGTGGGTTGTTTGGCGTAAATACTCCGCTTACGGGCGGTAGCACCGCTTGGCTCCCGTTCGGATGCGGTATTTCCGAGCATACTCTGTAATACTCTGTAATACCGTGCAGAATCGGAGTGTTTCTCCCGCACACGCATGGTTTGTATGTCGTCCGTAAACACGCCCTGTTCTTAAAGAGTGAGTCCGTCCGAATGCGGAGGACACGTGGGCGTTTCTACGGACGATGGCCGCACGCGGCAAAACACCGTGGCGTGCGGACCGCTCCGTAAGAATGCGGGAATATCCGCACCGATCAGAATAAGGGCCCATGATCCAACACATTATTTACTTCCGCAGACAGTAAAAGTTCAGTACGAAGCCCATCTCCTGCTAACTCAGTAGCCACGGCAGATAAAGTCTCACGTAAAGGTTCGCCATCATGATGCCCTGTATCATCCTCCACTGGTTCACCAACAGCGATCAGCCCTCCGAGCCTCACCAGTTCCAACTGGTACTCACGCTCGGCCTGACGCTCTGCAGCCTCAGCCTCTCGTATGGCTTTGCGCTCCTCAGCCTCTCGTACGTCTTTGCGCTCCGCAGCCTCTCTGTCGACAATGGCTTGGCAGTGCTGCACCAGCTGCAAAGTGAATACGGGGTTCACATTCTTCATTTGCCTGATAGCAGCTAGAAGGTCGCTCGGCAGTGTAGACTTGCTAGGTCCAGCAGAAGTGTTTGACCCTGGCGCGGAATCGTTTGTAAGGTCCAGTACTGACTGAGGCCCTGGGGTAGGATTGTCCATGGACTGGTTTCCTCCAGCAGCTAGAGTCCGATCGGCATCCACTAGTGCCTGAATCAAACGTTTTCTACCGCCAGGTCATCTCTCCTCATCTGCTGGTAATCAGCCATCCTGAGTCTCACACTTGTCAAATAAAATGATAGGAAAGAAAAACAAGAGAAGAGAGGGAACAGAAATTGCATCCACTGTGTGACTTTTAAAACTATAGTAAAGCTCTGAGTTCTGATTCTGGTGATGTGGGTATTTCTCACAAAATTCTACCCACACTCACTTAAGTTCTTAAAGAGAAAAATGAATTCTCCACCCCACCGCTTGCCACCAAATGTCACGGACCCACCGGTCGCCTGCTCCGATATGTCAATCAGAGCAGCTCCGGCCGTGACTGGGGTTCATTTAGGACACTCGGGTCCTTTCCTTGAGGTACACTGCCACCAGCCAAAACCTGATTTTAGCGCTTGAAACTGCGCAAGGGGCGGTTTGGCTCGCACCGGACCGCACAATACAATATACAAATGGTAACACGCTGGAGCGTTCTCTTCTGAGGCTAATGAGTCTTAAGAACACAGAACCAGGACTGAGAATATGTATTATTTATTCCTAGAAATTCTACAGAGCTTTAGAAAATAGTTACAAGATTTTACAATGATTTTAAAAGTACACACACGATTAAATGCAATTTCAGAAATAAAATAAACGGGAAAAATGACAGAACCGTATCTTACACCTAAGTACCAATCCTGACGTGGGGGGGGGTTCTCCACAAGAAATCTCTGGTCGCTTACAGCCTGTTTCCTAGACCCCCAGGTTGTGACACTGACTATAGGGAGAAGGGTCTTAGTTATACCTTGAAGACTCCCTCATCCCTCCCACCCTTGGGATTTTTAACCATTCCCTTGCTGAGCCTAGTGAAAGTCCCTAGATATAGGATCTTTCCCATAAAGAATTTGTCCCTGCTTTGAAGTAGATTTTATACATTCCTCAAGTGATAAGAGGTAATTTAGTGGAGGGCCAGAGCAACTTTGGCCTGTTGGCTGGACACTATTGCTCTCCCACCCAATCTGGTTTATGTGGGGTCTCAGATCTTATCTCACATCCTTACTCCAGAGGAGTCCACAGATGGCTACACTCCCTGGGTCACCAACAGTCCACACACATAATACATGACATGTTCTGATCTCCCACATAATAATCACAGGTGGCATGATTTTACCAAACATACCAGACATACATTGATTGAACAGATAATCATAACAGGAGGCATACGTTAATTTGATCGATCACCTGATCTGATCGTTACAGTCGGCGGCGTCTGTCGGCGTCCATCGGGATCCGAAGAAATCCATGGGGGACCTGTGGAAGGAAATCCTACTCACCCAGGTCCTCTGGCGAACATCCCGACACCTTCTCCATCTTCTCCGTCTTCTCCGTCTCCGCTGTCTCCGCTGCCGGTACACGATTGTAATGAGAGGCGCAGAGATGTTTCATCTTCCGCGCCTCTAATCCAAATGATTCTATTGGCCGCCTAGCGGCCAATCAGGAGGCGAGAAAGTCGCCTCCTGATTGGCCGACGTGCGGCCAATAGAATCCTTTGAATGAGAGGCGCGGAAGATGAAACATCTCTGCGCCTCTCATTACAATTGTGTACCGGCGGCGGAGACGGAGAAGATGGAGAAGATGTCGGGATGTTCGCCAGAGGACCTGGGTGAGTAGGACGTCCCCCATGGATTTCTTCGGACCCGGATGGACGCCGACAGACGCCGCCGACACAGACGACGTTGACATGGAGCCCAACGCCGACATGGAGCAGGACAAGGCACCGGATCAAGATAGGTAAGTATCAGTATGTGTGTAATGTATGTATTAAAGTTTTATTTTTCTTATGTGTCAGTGTGTGTTTATTTAACAATTTTTTTTAACTGTGGAACTAAAAGTGTCAGCGGGCCCTTTAATGCCCCGCAGGCTGGGACTTGTGGTTCTCCAAGTCCAAGCTTGCAGGGTAGGCTTGCTGGGACTCATAGTTCCACAGTTAAAAACAATAGTTTATTCTATTTTTTACACTCAAATCAGCTCGATGCCCACCGCCCAGGGGCATCGAGTACAGCACCAGGCGTCAGCCTGGTCAGGTAAGTTCTGGAGGGGGGGGGACCCCTTTATTGGGGGGTCCCCACTCCCCCAGGGCCCCTGCCGGGCTGACCGGTCAGAGGGTTAATGCTTTGGCCGGAGGGACTTGTATAAAAAGACTCCTCCCGGCTGTGGCATTACCCTGCTGTCTGGTTGAGCCTGGGGCTGGTTCTTAAAATACGGGGGACCCCTAGTAATTTTGTCCCCCGTATCTTGGGAACCAGCCCTGGACCTGGAGCCTGGGGCTGGTTGTTAAAAATCGGGGAACCCCTATTTGTCGGATTCCCTGATTTTTAATTACCGGCCCCGGCTCTGTCAGCCTGGTGCTGGTTATGGCTGTCGGGGGACCCCACGCCATTTTTTTTACACCTTGCAGCCTGCACGGATCTGACTGATCCGTGCAGACTGCCTACACTAATTCGTATTAGCGGCCATATATACAGCTGTTAATATGAATTAATACAACATCGGAGCGTTACAAAGCAGTCGTATTTGACTGCTTTGTAAATCCCCCTCTGGAACATGACAAAGCATACGAGGTATGCTGTCGTATTAATTCGTATTAAGAATACAAATGCAACTTTTTGCATTCGTATTCTTAGTAAATTTCCCCCAAACACTCCACATTATATACACACCCCACTCCCTCACATTATATACACCCCCCCTCACCCACATTATATACAACCCCCCCCCACATTATATACACACCCCACATTATATACATCCCCCCTCACCCACATTATATACACACCCCGCTCCCCCACATTATATACACCCCCACTCCCCCACATTATATACACCCCCCCACATTATATACACCCCCACTCCCCCACATTATTTACACCCCCCACATTATATACACCCCCTCCCCACATTATATACACCCCCCACATATACACACCCCTCCCCCACATTATTTACACCTCCCACAATATATACACACCCCACTCCCCCACATTATATACACACCCCCACATTATATACACCCCCTCCCCACATTATATACACCTCTCACATTATATACACACCCCACTCCCCCACATTATATACACCCCCACATTATATACACACCCCACTCCCCCACATTATATACACCCCCCACATTATATACACACCCCACTCCCCAGTATGCACAGCACTCACCTGGCTGTGTTGCTCCAGCCTGGAAGGTGCAGGGACCCGGCAGTGTGGTGGGGGAGGCAGCTCACCGCAGGCTCAGTCAGAAGCAGCCATGAAGAGCAGGGAGAGCTGGCCTCACGGAGTTCAGACAGTGAGGTGGGTGGGGCCAGCCTCCAGGAAGAAGCAGAGCTCTGGCTGTTATCTCTCTCTCTTTCCGATAACTTCCTGTCAGAGGCAGCGTAACAGGTGACAGCAGCTCAGCCAAGGGGGGAGGGTAGGCAAGCCTGCGGCGGGCACATTTAATATTTAAAGCTACAGGCACCGGGCAGTCTAATGGGTGGTCCGGTGCACCCCCGGACCACCCCTTAGATTCGCCTATGACTATGATGCATTAGCAGCCGCCCCTGAGCTGGGAGCTGCAGCTATGCACAGAGAGCCACCAGCCAGGGTCAGCTTCCGGCAGGCCCGAGCTCTGAATTGAAGGGCGGCATCTTCAGTCTGAAAATCGCAGTGAGCGAAAGCTACTGCTGCAAGCTGCCGCCACCGCAGGTACACCCTCTCACGTCGAGGACATGGAGGAGAGGGAGGAGAGGGAGGATAGATGGCGGAGAAAGCCGAAGCAACCTTATATAGAGTAGGGGTGCCACAACGCGCTTCAGGATACCGGCACCGCTGGCTGTCTTATACTGTAGCCTGTAAGGCACAGCATCAGCCGGCAGCAGCAGCAGCATAGGAAAAGCCTCTCCAGCCTGGCGCCTCCCTGTTTTGCATCCTCTGGTGAGCGGGTAGCGCCAGCCCTAAAGCATATGTTCTCGGCTTGAGTGACAGCTCATTGGAGCTCAATCAATCAGAAGAGCACTATTACATGCTGCCACCTGAAAAGCTGATGGGTCTACAAGTGACAGATGTCACATAGAGCCCCCCCATTCTGGGGAAGAGAATCCAAGTGTACACATTGATTCTTTTCAGTTTGTATGGTTTAGGACATGCACTTTTTTATTTTTTTAACGTTTGGATACCTACAGGAACCAAAAAGGACTGATCTACACTGGAGTAGGTGAATATGTTTTTTACAGGTACCCTATGGATTTCTACTGGACAAGAGGATCAAAGGGTTCCTGGAGATGTAGGTAAGTATGTGTGAGTGTGCCAGTATGTATGTGAGTGTGCATGAGTGTGTAATAAAGCTATACTATCATGGTGCGTGTGTCCTTCATTATTGTAAAATTTGTTTTGCATGTGGATCTATAAATACTAGCAGGTCCTTTAATGCCACGCATGCTGGTTCATTTGGTTCTCCAATAACCAGCATGTGTAGGAGGCTTGTAAAGTAAAACACAATATTAAAACTTTCTTTTACACTTTGATGCTATGAACTCAGCACCCACCACCAAGGCATGCTGGGCATAGCCCTGGGCCTTAGTCCTGGACCTTAGATGCTATGGAGGGAGAATCCCCTTTATTGCAGAGTTTCCACTCCACCGAGGGACCCCAGCCAGGGCTGTCTAGTTGGGGGGGGGGGGGGGGTGTTTAATTCCACAACTGGGACTAAATTAAACATTTCCTGTTGCTGTGGCCATACCTTACTGACTAGTGGAGCCCAAAACTGGTTCAAAAAATACGGAGGACATCTATGTTCTATGTTCTTTTCCCCCCATATTTTTTAAACCATTACTGGTCCAAAAGCCAGGTGCTGGATCTTTAAATAGAGGGGGACCCTACACAAATTTGACCATATATTTTTAGAACCAGTACCAAATTTTACCATATATTTTTTGAACAAGTACCATATTGACGAGCTTGGAGCTGGTTCTTTTTAGGAGGGAGGACCCCATACTGTTTGTTTTTTACAGTTTGAACACTTTAACTTTTACACAAAGAAACACTGTACAGATCTGAGTGAGCCATGCATGCCTCATGTTCAGCAGTGTTTGGCTGCTGGAAAACTCAGCAGCCAAATACAAATGAGTTCATGATCAGAACACATTAATTCTGCAAACATGGGAGCTTGGTAATATAACAGAAATTGGTTTAAAAACCGATGTGCATTCGTAACCAGATGAGTTGCAACCATTACACAGGAGCTTGGTAAATGTACCCCTATCGCTGAACAACAAACTATATCAATCCCTGGAGTACTAAGTCTGAGTCTTATATTTCTGATTCTGGCACTGTAACCAAAGACTCTTTCAATCATGTCTAAACCGTCTGTAAATATGAGCTAATATTTTGTGTTGATGATAATGATATAATCAACAATTCTGGTGATGACTCTGAAATGTTCCAAATGAGTTTATGAATAACAATAGTGTTAGCAGCCTTAAGACAATTGGTAATTAAATTTACTCAAACACCAAAGATGCTGTTTTTTATGGGGGCCCAAACAAAATAATCACTTCAGCCCAAAAAAGTATATTTCCTGTTGCTGAAGTGCTTGGTTTGTTAAACTGTGCATGTGCTTATTAATATAAAAAATAAGGGTGGGTGGAAAGGCCCAAGGACAATACCCTCATGAACCACTTTTTTTTTTCAATATGGGCTGCATTTTCTGTGAGAATTCTTGACAATCTTCTGCCAGTTCATGCTTCTTCTTCTTCTTCTTCTTCTTCTTCTTCTTATTAACACTATTTATTGGGTGTTCTTGACTGGCATTGTATAATAAATCTAAGAATAATCATATTAAAGTGTATTTATGCCAGCTCCTTGATGAGAGGAGGCTGAACGCTGCAGCTCCGCTCAAAAGGCCGCCCAAACTACCATTTACAAGGCAATTCTGCCTCCCTGACGCCGCCACCCACCACCCCTTCCTCCCCAGAAGCCTTCCGCTGCATGGAGACACAGCTGGCAGCGATGCCTACCTCCAAAAGCCGCACACAGCGCGACGCTGAAAAAAAAGCAAGGGAATCAAAGATGGCGCCCGGCACATCAGACGCTGCGCCCGGACCCCTCCTGCTGCCTCCAGATACCTCAGCACGCCGATCACCACCCACCCACAGCGGGGACACAGCCACAGCCCCTCTCCTGACGGAAGATAGCGCTCCAGACTCCATACAGGTACTCCCAGCACCCTCACACCCAGTCACATATGGAGATATGGTTCAGGCCATAAGAACAGCCATTGGCCCCTTATTAAAAGAGCAAACCGCTGACATCAAGCATCAGATTGCTCAATTATCTCAGAGGACACTGATAAATGAACACAGGGTGGGAGAAAACTTCATGGCGATTGCTGAACTAAAACAGGAATCACACAGACACACTAAGGAGCTTTACCAGGTCCATAACAAGCTTCAGGACCTGGAAAACAGGTCCAGAAGAAATAACCTGAGAATTATCGGCCTCCCAGAAACAGTCAAGGGTCAGAACCTCTATAACATTATAAAGCTCACACTCCCCAATCTGCTTCAGATACAAGATCGCTGCACGGATATGGTTTTGGAGAGGGCACACAGATTAGGCCCCCTGCGCCCGCAGGAGGGAGCCAGACCCAGGGCTGTAATCTTTAAATTGCTGAACTATTTGCATAAAGAGTTAATTTGGAGTGCCTCCCGTAGACACAGAAATATCGAATGGGAAGGAAATAAAATCCTCCTATTCCAAGATTTCTCAGCAGAAGTTGCAAAAGCGAGGAAAGATTTCTCCCCGATATGCTCTAGGCTGATCGAGGCTGAAAGAAAATTTGCACTTCTATTTCCAGCCAATCTGCGCATATTTGATGGAAACTCATACAAAGAATTCTCTACTCCCCTCGACGCAGAGCAATACCTGGATGAAGACTCTCAGACCCACGTACCACCCCGCTCTATGTCCGAATGTGACTAAAGCCACCCCACACCTGACTCCAGAGATACTACAATATCCCCACCTACCTTCAATCCACATCCTCTCCCCGACACCAACGGTCCGAAGATCTTCACGCAACCACACTCATATACTGATGTTTAATACTGTGTAGATGTGCCGCGACTCGATTGGGAGCCTTACCCTGCAGCCCCTTAACCCCCCCATCAGATACACGGAGAAACCATGCACTAAGACTACCCGTTTTACTATTCTTATTTCCCCCTGACCCTCCGTACTCCTACCCAGACACTGTCTGAAGACAGACATACTCTCCCCCCCCCCCCCCCGACCCTCACCACCTGCTGCACTATCCAACCCAGAGTCAACATATAACCCCCAGATCCAGGGTACAGAACTTAAGGAAATATTCCCAAACTCTGGACTTCCCCATACCACTCCCCCCTCCCCCCCCCCTCATGTTGGCGTTACAGTTTATAAGCTAATCCTTTTTGGGCAAAAGTGCCTTGGGAGCTTTGAGCGTTCCCACCTGAGATGCATAGAACTGCATGCCCTAACTTCATTCCTCCCGGAAGTTTGTATGTTACAATATTAATGGAAATGTTTTCCTTTTTTCTTCTCTCCTTATGTTTTTCTTCTCTATTCTCCTCCCTACCTTTCCTTACCTCCCCACCTCCCCCCCCAGCACAACAATGAAAAGTTACATGTGACAATTTACCCTCAGTGAGTATGAAACCTTTTGAATTCCCATATGATGATGTTTGATGTCTGTTAAGATAGCCTCCTGGAATGTGGGGGGAATTAACTCCCCCTGCAAACGGAAGAAAATCTTATTATACTTAAATAAATTATGTGTTGATATTGCATGCCTTCAGGAGACACACTTGACTGCTACTGATTCTCTCCAACTATCCATCCTGGGATGGAAAGTACAAGCCGCCGCCCCATACAATTCCAAGGCGAGAGGCCTGGTGATATTATCTAGAGGCTCAGTCCCAGTGAAAGTAGATAATATAATACCTGATCCAGAAGGCCGTTTCCTGCTATGCCATTTAACGATTTCTGACAAAGTTTATGTATGTGTAAATGTTTACGCGCCGAATGTTTATTCAAAACCTTTTTTAGATAAGCTTGTATCCCTGATGTCCCCTCACCTACATCTCCCTCTATTGCTGTGTGGTGATCTTAATATGCTAGCACACCCTGTATTAGATAAACAGATATTGCCAAAGACAAAAAGACGTCAGCCCAAGTTTGGCGTCTCAGCCCTAGCCTCAAAGCTACATCTGATAGATGTGTGGCGCACACTTCACCCCACAGACTCTGAATTCACATGTCTATCGGCTTCCATGGGGGGTCTCTCCCGCATAGATTATAACTTAGCATCGTCCAATATACTGCTAAACATTGAAGAGGCCACAATAGAGACCATTACACTCTCTGACCATGCAGTCACATGGATAAAACTAGTCCTTTCCCCCGAACCCTCCACCTTTATCTCATGGAGATGCCCTCCTTCCCTGGCCTCCTCTGCCACCCTGAGGGAGGAAGTGCTGAAGGCATGGGAGAATTATCACAAATCCAACTCAGAAACCCTCACTACCAACCCGATGCTATACTGGCAAGCCTCTAAAGCCGTCATCAGGGGCACAATAATATCTCTGACCACACACCAAAAACGTAGACTCACAGCAGACTACATCTCAGCCCAAACTGCCTTAATAGAAGCGTATCAAACATATAAATCCCACCCCTCCCCACAAAATCGAAATACCTATAACCTGACTAGAGCCCAATTCGATAAACTTACACGATACACCTTTAAAAAAGAATATAAATTCCATAAATACGGAAACAAGTCGAGCAGATTGCTAACAAATCTCCTACAGGGGCAAAGACCCCCATCCACGATCCACCCCTTAACCAAACCTGATGGTACACTTACAACATCCAATAGCCAAATAGCAGAAGTCCTGAATAAATTCTATGCTAATCTATACTCCCTCCCGACCTCAACGACCCAACATCAAGATCAAGGCCCTTATTCTGGTTGGTGCGGCCAGAGCCGCACACGGGGCTCCGGCCGCACAAACCAATCCCCGCCCACCCTACGGATCGCCACGGCCGTCCGTACACGGACGGCTGGCGATCCGCATAAAAATGGTGGAGGCGTACGCCTCCACCATGGTGGGAGCTGCCCCCTGCATTCGATGGTCGTCGACCATCGAAGGCAGGTCCGCACGCCCCGGCAGCTCCCGCAAGCTGAGACCACACGGACAATCGTCCGTGTGGTAGCTTGTATGGGGGCTGAAAGCTGACATCCGGCGACGTCAGCTTTCCGCCCCCATGAGTTGCGTCATGCCCTCATTACCATGCATACGCCCCGCGTTTGCATGGGAACGCCCATGAAACGCGGGGCGTACACATAGGGAAATGAGGGCATGAAGCCTCTCACGCCCCTATACGCCCCCTTTGCGGCGGACGAAATACGTCTGCGGCGAAGGGGGCTGCACATGCGCAGATTGACCTCTGCGCATGTGCAGAGTAAAAACATCGGCGGTACGGCCGCACGCGGGCCGTACCGCACGAAGCAGAATAAGGGCCCAATTTTGGGAGAACATCACACTACCCCAACTAGACGAAAGAACAAAAGAAAATATCATAGCTGAAATTACACTAGATGAAGTCTCCAGAGCCATATCCCAATTAAAACCAGGAAAAGCCCCTGGCCCTGACGGCTTCATGGCCGACTACTACAGACTCCTCCTACCCCATATAGCACCAGTCCTCACCTCTATGTTTAATGCCCTTCTAAAGTCCAAAACTATCCCAATGCTATTCAACTCTGCCAATATCCGGGTAATACCTAAACCAGGTAGAAATCTGTCGGACCCGGCCTCATACAGACCTATATCCTTGCTGAACCTGGATTACAAACTTTTAACAAAAATTCTGTCAGACAGACTGAAACCGGTAGTTCCCAATTTGGTCCATCCTGACCAGACTGGTTTTGTCGCAGGGCGACACCCAGTGACGAATATCAGGAAAGTCCTGACAGCACTCTCCCAATCCCAGGGATCCGTGTCGGGGCCTTCGAGGGCCATCCTCTCGTTGGATGCCGAGAAGGCCTTTGACATGGTCCACTGGGACCACTTATTTTTCACCCTAGACCGATTTGGCTTTCCAGAAGAATTCATATCATGGTTACAAACTCTGTATGGGGCCTCGTCCTCCAGAATCATATGCAATGGTTCCATTTCGGAACCCTTCAAAGTACTTCGAGGCACAAGACAGGGCTGCCCCTTATCCCCTCTTCTGTTTGCCCAAGCCCTAGAACCCCTAGCTGTCGCTCTTCGTTCATCCCCACTCTATACAGGCATTATGGTAGGACATACAGACATACGTGTGTCACTATTTGCTGATGACATGCTGCTTTTCTTGTCAAACCCCCAACACTCCATCCCCACATCTTTAGAGATTATTACCCAGTTTGGAACTTTTTCAGGATATAAAATAAATATTGCAAAATCTGAACTACTTAATATCTCTGGACTACCCCCAGAGTTCCCAGATAGCCCAGAACTAAAAACCATTAGAATACAGACTTCCCATATTAAATATCTTGGCATTCTAATTCCAAATAAAATTGAAAACCTATATAAATTAAACTTTACCCCTACTATTTTGAAAATAACAAATTCCCTGGCAGGATGGAAAGACCTCCCCTTATCTCTACTAGGACGCACTGAAGTTGTAAAAACTATCCTTCTCCCCAAGCTCACATATATCATGCAGCTACTCCCGGTCAGTATCTCTAGAAAGGATGCCTTACACACTACAAAAATATGCAGCTCATTCATTTGGCACTCAAAGAAACCTAAAATATCTATGCAGAAACTCCAACAACCGAAACATCTTGGAGGCCTGGGTTTCCCCAACCTACTCCTTTACTCCAAAGCCCTGCTCAACAGATATGCCCTAGACTGAATCCTCGACCAGGATCATTATACTATCCCTGACCTAGATAAGGCGCTGTTCGCCCCTTACTCACCCTGTGCACTGTTACATTCCCCCAAAAAACTAATTCCTACCCTAACACACTCCAATATCTTTTTTAGAGATACATATGAGGCGTGGCTCTTTCTATGCAAAACTCTTAAAAAGAACCCATTCAACTCCCCTTCGAAACAGCAGGCGACCTGACCAGATATACCCTTCCTATTTCTTCTTACGTGAGGTTCTGACTCCTGAGGAACACAAAATACACAGAAAAACAACCAAAGTGCTTGTTACTCCAAGTTACCCCCCCTCCCTTCCCCCCTTTTTCCCCTCTTCTATTCCATCTTTCTAACTCTTTTCCATCTCTTCTAAATGTTTTAAGTGTGTATTATGTTCTTTGTAGATAGTACTTAGTGTCATCTCCCTACTCAGAGATAACAAAAATACTTAGCTTACAATCGATTTAAGAATCCAGGACGTCGCTGCAAATACTGTTATAATCGACAGACTCACTGCAAGAGTGCGCCCGTGCACCGCCCGAAATGCGGTACCCTGGATTCCTCATACAAGCCAAGTGTGGTGTATAGAACCACACAGAACTTAAGAGCCAACTACAATTACCCAGAATGGCTTATATTATCTGAGATGACCACTTTTGTATTCTGTTTGTATGTCTTTTGTATTGATACTATGGCTACTGAGATTGTATTCTTTATACTGATTTGCTCATATGCACTTTAAAAACCAATAAAATTTGTTTAAAAAAAAAAGTGTATTTATTGTGAGGGGGATCTCTTGCAAAGACATTGAATCTTTATTATTGACCTGACTCCTGAAGCCTTTGATTAGATGCACGGGTCAGTTGCAATTGCATTAGAATTTAGAAATAAAATCTATTAGAATTATTTTTTGTTTGTTGCACATTATTCCACATTTTTAATCAGCCAGATTTAATCAGTCATACAGTATATGTGCTGTATTCTTTTAATTGTCTATGTGTTTGTGCCGCTGCTTTGTCCCTTGTTTAGCCAGTTAACTCAATGAAGCCTTTTGCCAATACTGGTGAGCAATATTGTGCTGTGATAAATCAACTGTGAACAAATAAAATTTATGGATAATGATGTTACTAAAACGGTAGGACCATAAATATGTTACACTCTGTCCTGTCTGTCTGTCTGTCTGTCTGCTAATGGCAAGCAGCTAGGAGTGTGCTTCATGTTGCTCTCAGCTGCATCCACTGATTACCTCAGCTATGGTATAAAAGGGGATCACTAGGACTCCACCCTGCTGTTCATAGTTCCTGCTCCATGTGTGGATGGCCTGTACTCCAGCTCCCCCTGGTAATCAGCCTTGGACATTTGCCTTGTCTCTGTCATCAACCTGCTCTGGATATTTACTTTTCCTGCTATCAGAAGGACTTTCAGTTAAGTACTTTGGTTCCTGCTATTTCTTACCATATACCGAGTAGCTGGCCTGCATTCTCCCACTACTCGGCATCCTGCAATTATCCATATTCCTTTGCATTATCTACCTGCATTTCTTGTACCATTGAAAGTCACTTTGTTTGCTGTGGAAATTATACTTTATTCTTTGATGCCTGAATAAAGTATTTCATTGTTGTTTTCTGTGGACATTCCTTTGAGCTGCATCCAGGTCCTGGCTAGATTTATGCCATTGCTAGCTGCTGCTTTCCCCTGCTTCCAGGCATTGTGGTGTTATCGTTCTGGTGTGTACCTGGCCTTACCTTTCCACACCTGGTCCTAAATCTGTCTGAATTCCCTGCAGCCACAGTTTTGTCTTTGTACCAGCACATTGCTCACTCCAGATACTGATACACGGTTTCCAGTCTGTCAGATCCTAACAAAATAGGTCCAAATTACATGACTTTAGCTGTTATCAGTTTTCAAGGAAGCCAAATTTGGACCAAAATGTTTCCGGGAGGTTTTGACCAATCCAAAACTTAAGGTCTGTGCACATCTCATAGTGTCTACACATGGGCAATCTCCAATTAATACAGAAAAATTAATCTAATCTCAAGAATGGATATTTGAGTATGCTTAAAAGATTAGATAAATTTGGTCACAATATTGTGCACATTTTACAGCTGACTTGCAAACAGATCTTCCTATAAGTGAATCATATTGTGAATGCAAATCTCTATTCCTTACGATCATTAGGACAGATAAATATTAGTTTCTAGATTTTGTGATCAAATTTTGCGCACACCTTCCCGCTGCTGCCTGTGACACACTGGGGTTTAACACCACACAACCCAAAAAATACAATCCAAACAGTCGTGCATCACAAATGCACTGCTAGTAGTTATCACACCACCTTCTCAAGTAAACAGTACTTTCCTGTTTTAGTGTGATACTTGATAGATGGTGTGTATATATATTTTCTGAAACAAGAAATACAACAACATAGTGCAAAGTATTGTTTGAGCAAAATTAAATGCTCTTTGTTCCTTTAAATGAACTCACACATTTAATTTTGTTCAAACAATACTTTGCACTATGTTGTTGTATTTGAGTTTCAGAAAATATATATATATATATATATATACCATCTATCAAGCCGGCAGCAGCACACAGCAATAGCGAGCAAAGCAGGGAGAGAGCCTCTGTCTGCACTCCGGGGCCTCCCTGCTTTGCAGAATTAGTCAGCGGGGAGCGACGCTGCTAGAGAGGCAGAGACTACGCGGTGCAGGGAGTGCTTTAGTGAGCCTCCTGCAAGCCGCAACTTCCTGTCAGACCCGGCGCTCCCCACAGACTCCATTGGGGCTGGTGGATGCTTAACATTTTCCGTGGGTGCTCAGGCCCCTGATCACCCACGGAATCGGCACCTATGCCTCACAGCACTGAGACCATGGGTTTGATTCCCACCATGGCCCTAACTGTGCGGAGTTTGTATATTCTCCCTGTACTTGTGTGGGCTTCCTCTGGGTTCTCCAGTACTTGTGTGGGTTTCCTCCAGGTACTCCTGATTCCTACCACAATCCAAAATATATACTGGTAGGTTATTTGGCTTCTAACAAAAAAGTAACCCTAGAATAAATGTGTGTGCGTGTACATGTGGTAGGGAATATAGATTGTAAGCTCCACTGAGGTTGGGACTGATGTGAATGTTTAAATATTCTCTGTAAAGTGCTGCGGAATCTGTGTGCACTATATAAGAAACTGTTAATAAATAATATACAATTAAATCATTGCAGCATTTTATTTTTTACAGTTTTGGATTATATTTAAACAGATATAAGAAAAACATAATCAATATTTACTGAAAAGTACTTTCATTAATATAAATGTAAGCTCTTTTGCACCATAAGAGCTGGTATTAAGATTTAGTAAATATCTGATGGTCAAAGAAGATAAAATACCCAGATTAGAGGTTATTAAGAATCCTATGAAGGAATAATCCAGCCATTGGCCACTACTACTAAATATTCCCTTTGGCAGCAGTAAGGACTAATACATGCTTATAATCTATGATATCCCTCTCTACTTTTCGATCAAGAACCTCACAAGAAATTATTCTAAATCCTTCATCGGTGACATTCTGTTTAAAAAAAAACAAAAAAAAAAACTCATCACAATGAAATGCATGTATCATTTCAGTACCAGCTGTGATATATGTTGTATTGAAGCATCCAATTAAAATAAAGTATCCCCCAGGTTTAAGCAGTTTCAATTACTTCCTCAGGTTGCTTCCAGGGCCGGCGCCACCAATAGGCAAATCTAGGCATTTGCCTAGGGTGCCGGCCACTGGAGGGCAGCATTTCGCCCCCCCCCATCCCCCTGTGTCGCAGGGGTACCTGTCCTGCGGCTGTGTATATAAAGCTTGCGGCGGTGGCAGCGGGGGGTCCCTGCAGTCAATAAGAAATAACGAGCGCAATCCGCCTGGCTACGCGGAAGCGCTTCTGTTGTGGAAACACTGGCCGCACGCTGATTGGCTGAGATTCAGCCAATCAGCGTGCGGCCAGTGTTTTCACAAAAGAAGCGCTTCCGCGTAGCCAGGCGGATAGCGCTCATTATTTCTTGACTGCAGGGACCCCCCCGTTGCCGCCGCCGCAAGCTTTATATACACAGCCGCATGACAGGTGCACCGGGGCGCCCACACCCCGACTCGCCTGGGGCGCTCCGGTGCCTTGCACCGGCCCTGGTTGCTTCTGTACCTCTGTTGGTCCTGACTGACTAGGCCCAGCAACCATGCTGTGAGTACAGTCAGCTTTTGGTAACACTTCCGGATCCATGAGTTTTTCTTTGCTGAAGTCGATTTTCACAATGCGTTTGATTGAATCTTTTAACTTTTCTTCCTTTTCCTGTTCTTTAACACTAAGAACAAAATACAGTAAACCTTTATATTATACTGTATAATAAAGGGTTTAAGTTTCAATTGCAGAATTGTATTTTTCACTTCAATTTGTTTTTAAAAGCTCATCCACAAAAAAGGCAAAAGAGCAAAATCCTGGGATTCCCGGGATTGGCATCCCTAAAAGAAAACTGCCCCCTGTCCCCCACATTTACTTACTTGGAGGAGCGGGCATGCGGCAGCAGAGTGGATGGAGGTGGCGGGTGTGATGCCGGAAACGCTTGTGTGCGGCCTGGATAGGTTGTACGGTAGAGTTCCAGCAGCGGAGGCGCAGAGCAGCATTATATGTCATAGGCCACTCTGCGCATGCCGGGGCCGGAACAACCGGGCATTAGACTGCGCATGTGCAGCATTAGACTGCGCATGCGCAGTGTTCAATACCGGGATTTAAATCCCAGACATTTTGAGGCCAAATCCCAGGATCCTGCTGATCCCAGGATTGGCCACCCTAGTTTTCATTCATAGGATTAATTCATGTTTTCAACCCTGGATTGCTACAGGCAGAAGTGGAGCTACCGAATCTTGAGAAATGCTGGCCATTAACTAGAAAGGTACTGTGTGTTATCACGGTGCCCATCGCATAGCAGAGCATGATTTTTCATTGCGTTGTATGCCATACACCTGATGCACAGCGATGCGATTTAAGCTCCCTATATGATTTTAAATTGTATAAGCACCCTAGTTCTTACAATGTTAAATGCATCCCCAGTATGAACGTGAACTCGCAGCATGGCGAGTGCGAGCCCGCGAGGGGCGGCGGTACGCGTCCTCCGACCTTTTCATACCCCCACTATCCATGTCGGCGTGGAGTTGATTTTATATAGTGTGGCAAGCGGACGCGTATTACTTTACATGTATTCTGCGTATGCTCACCACGCTTCGGGCTCGGTGCGCTCGCCACACTATATAAAATTAAGTCCACGCCGATGTGGGTAGTGGGGGTATGAAAAGGTCGGAGGACGTGTACCGCCGCCCCTCGCGGGCTCGCTGCGCTCACCACGCTTCGGGTTCACGTTCATAGTGGGGGTGGCATGGGGGTCCATTTAACATTGTAAGCCCCCATTAGGGTGCTTATACAATTTATAATCGCATTGTATGCCATATACAATGCCATACAATCTTAACATTGTATGACATCGCATGCCTTATGGTCTGCGATGGGCGCAGTGATAATACACAAGTACCACTAGAAATTATGCACTTTTAAATTATAATCTAACACCCTGCTCTACATCCAAAACTAAAACCGTTACTGTACCTGACGAAATGTAACACAGTCCGAGTTTGTCGGAGGTGCGATTGGCAGCTTAATTGCCGTGATTGCCACTTAAAAAAAATGTTGGAGGCTGGCTGCTAAAGCACCTCTAGCATCACACACCTCCAGCAAACCTGTACTGTGTTATTCCCCTCCGACTATCTTTTACTACAGTTGTTTTTTTTTTTTTTTTTTTTAAACTTGACTCATATTTTACATGCATATTGTGTATGTTTAGAATAATACTTTACCTGATCCCTTGCAGCTTGGTAACAATCTTAGATGCATGAGTCCAATCAAATGCCCCAGTGCGGGTGTTCACCCATTTGTTGAGTTCCGTAATACATGGCTCTTGTAATTTTAGTATTGTGATCTTTTTGAACAATTCACAGACAACAAATAGTTGATGAATGATGGATCAGACACTGATGTCAATCAAAGTATCTCCTTTAACCCCTTCAGTGGTGGGTTTTTTTTGGGGGGGAGCGCTCCCCACTGGATGAGATTTTTATGTGGAGCGCTCCCTTAAAAAAAAAAAAAAAACACCACTTGCTCCCTGGGTCCGGGCAGCGCCGCTGCACTGTCAATCAGCAGCTGCCCGGACCTGCGCCGTGTCCCTGTCCCACGGCTTGTCATAAGCCGGCGCCGAGGACTTCATACAAAACCCGGAGGGGAGGGAGCCGAGCCGAGCAGTGCTGAAGCTGCCTGAGTTCAGTCATTGAACTCAGCAGCACTGCCCAGCTATAAACAGTGGCAATCCCGAGAATTTTCCGGTCTTGCCAGACTGGGCACTGAGGCACAGCCCAGAAAATTCTCGGGATTGCCACTGACGGGGTTAATACAACCTGCATGTAAAGAAGAAACACAGGTACTCTTTACCTAGAAGGGCGCCAGCGATTGAAATCGCGGTCGTCGGGGGTAAAAATCGCGGGCATCGCGGGTAAATCGGGATGGCCGCGATGCCCGCGATTTTTCCATAGGGAACAATGTTAAAAAGGCTGACCGCGATTTTACTGTTAAATGGCTCAATGGACCCGATTTGGCCATAGGAATCAATGTTAAATGGGCCACAGAGCCCATTAACCCTTAAATGTCCCCCCCATTTTTAACGCCACCCCACGATCCACGCCAACCCGAAGCGTGGCGAGTGCAGCGAGCCCGCGAGGGGCGGCGGTACGCATCCGCCGACCTTTTCATGCCCTACTATCCACTAGGGCGTGGAGTGAGAATAGAATAGTGTGGCGAGCGCAGCGAGCCACCGAGCCCGAAGCGTGGCGAGCGGACGCGGATACCTTCACAGGTAGACGCGTCCCCTCGCGGGCTTCACAGGTGTCGGCGTGGGCATCTTGGGTACATTTATGGCCGGCCGCGACGCGACCGACACGATTTCCATGTTTAACATGGGTTTCAATGGGAAATCGCGGTCATCGCGTCGGTCGCGTCGCGGGCACACATAAATGTACCCGCGATGCCCGCGACGGGCGCCCTTCTAGGTAAAGAGTACCGAAACACAACATTCTATAGAGTTACAGGGAGTTAACAGCAAAGAAAGATAATGTTTGTCCTAACATTGATCACATACTGAAACAGATTTCATAATGTACAATATGGTTCATGGCATAATACTGGGTGCCTTCATCTACATGCAGTAATAAATGTCCGGCACTCTGAGAGTTAATACATTGCTATAAGCAGCGGCAACAAAGTAATGGACACATGGTGCGCAGTATACATCCCCCTGTATAAAAAATGGGGTGAACGTAGAAATGGCAGACACCACAGCATCTACAGACCGCCATCAATTAGATAAATAGAAGATTCTCAAATGTCTTTCAAAGGCAAATGTGGATAAATAGTACCTTGTATAAAAAGATAGTGTGTGTGTGTGTGTGTGTGTGTGTGTGTATATATGTATATGTGTGTGTGTGTGTATATATATATATATATATATATATATATATATATATATATATATATATATATATATATATATGCAGGGGTACCCCCCTTCCCAAGGCAGAGAAGGCGGAATTAGGCGGCACTCACAGGACTTGTAGAAAAATGCAAAAGGATTTATTGAGTGTGCATCATAAAGTTGTCCAATAAACTACGTTTCGAGGCATTCGCCTCTTCCTCAGGACGGACAAAGAAAGGGTAAGTGCAGGTGCTGTGTAGAACAAACAAGACAGTGAGCTTACTTACGTTTAAATAGCCGATGTGTGTGTCCTCCTCCTGGTCTCCCGGTGCCTGCGAGCGGTACTTCCGGGTATCGGGCGCTGCGTCTCCTGGGAGGCACCGGGAGACCAGGAGGAGGACACACACATCGGCTATTTAAACGTAAGTAAGCTCACTGTCTTGTTTGTTCTACACAGCACCTGCACTTACCCTTTCTTTGTCCGTCCTGAGGAAGAGGCGAATGCCTCGAAACGTAGTTTATTGGACAACTTTATGATGCACACTCAATAAATCCTTTTGCATTTTTTCTACAAGTCCTGTGAGTGCCGCCTAATTCCGCCTTCTCTGCCTTGGGAAGGGGGGTACCCCTGCTTATATTAAGTCCCAGGAGGGCAACCAGGCAGCCGACCAAATTCTTCAGAGTCAGTGGCGGGTTTTACTAGTATAGAGGAGGGGTCTGCCGCAATGCGGCTCCCCCCTCCGCTGCCATCCACGTCCAGCCGTGCTCCTCCCATCCACTGCTGTGCTCCCTGGCCATGCGCGCTCCCGAGTCCCCTGCACGGGCCAGCGCATGCGCAGTAACTTCATACATACGCTGGCCCAAGCCTCCGTGGGCTGGCTTTGCAGCGGCCCCCGGAGGCTTGATCGGGTTCCGGCGCAGAATGGTCCTCGGTACTGCGCATGCGCAGAACCTGTTTTGGGGGCTGCTGCGCATTTGCGCAGAGAGGCATCCCGGATGGAGGGAACACCTCCCAATGGAATGCCTTGAGTGACTGGCAGGTCGGACTTCCAATAGGAAGACAATGCCAGTCAGTGAAGCCATAGGAGTCTCACAGACTGCATCTGTCTTCACTTTAGGCAGAGACAGTGGTAGATTTTACATGGGGGGGGGGGGGGGGGGGCTGCAGCCCATAGGTAAAAACCGCCACTGATATAGATAGGTGTGTGTGTGTGTGTGTATGTGTAGTGTAATATATATATATATATATATATATATATATATATATATATATATATATATATATATATTTCCCGAGTCACTCGTGTCCTGTGTACATACGATTATGTAATTTTTCCTGGGCCCAAGTCTGATGGAGGGGCCCACTACCCCTTCCCCGTTGCAGAGAGATGGCAGTAGGAGAGAAAGGACAGGCTGCCTCTCAAGCATACACTGCTCAGTGCTGTGTGCTGAGCTGGGGAGAGAGGCAACAGCAGCAGCCTGTCCTTTCTCTCCCTGCAGTTGTGTGCAATCACACGGGTGTGGCCACGCCCCATCTCAGTGACCACACCCCTTCATTTTACTAGGGCCAGACAAACCTGTTGGCTTCCCTTGACATCTCTCTTTGTTTCTCTCTGAGCTGGAAAGGTCTCACCTACTCCCATTATGCACAGCTATGTTACCCAGAATAACCATATCTAAAGGATATGGTTTATCAAAACACACCTGTTACTAATGCATTGTGCAGCTTCTAAATAATAAATGCCACAACTTCATCTTTAAACCCACTATCTGTATGGAAATAATTAAGGAAATCCCTGAAATCAATCCCGTGCAGATGATAATGCTTCATCTTGGGTCCGGCCTCCATTCTCTTGTCTTCTGTATAGCAGGAAGTGATGAGTCTCTGATCTGTACCTGTAGCCTTATTGTAATATCTCTGACTTTCTCTTTATATGCAGCAGTAATCTTTAGTTATTTACTCTCATTAGTATGTTTCCACAAACATCTGACTTTATATATTTGACATATTCATATGATATTGTTATCACTATACAATGTGACATGTCTGTCTTGTCTGTTACAAGCTGGTTGCGGCGAGTCTGTGTAACCACGCATCAGCAGTCCTATGCCTACATGTGTTTAGCTTCAGCTGCAGGGCAATTAGGTGTTTGTCTCTGTGGGGGGGATTCAGACCAGATCGTAGCCGTTGGTAGCAGTAAAGGTGCCCATACAGGCTCCGATCCCGGCGTGCGTTCTGGCCTACAATTGCATCCATTGCATTGCATGCCTTGTGCAAAGTTCAAAAACTATGTGCAGCACATACTTTTTGTACTGTGCGATGAGGTGCCGCGGGAGCGCGCACCTCAAATCACACATCGCACCGCCGGGACCGGAGCATGTATGGGCACCATTAGGACTGTTAATTGCTTATAATCCGTAAAATCACTCTCAGGAAACTCAAGACGGAAAGATCTCACCTGCTCCCATTACGCACAGTAGAGGAATGCTATAGCTATACTTGTGCAATAAAAGGTCACATTAATTTGCTGTTACCCAGAATAACCATATCTGAGGATACAATGTATCCTAAATACACACCTGTTACTAATGCATTGTGCAGCTTCTCCATAATAAAAACCACAGATTCATCTTTAAACCCACTCACTGTGTGAAAATAATTATTCAGGAAATCCCTGGAATCCATCCCGTGCAGATGATACTGCTTTATCTTGGGTCCGGCCTCCATTCTCTTGTCTTCTGTATCACAGGAGGGGATGAGAATATGATCTGTACCTGTAGCCTTATAGTAATATATCTGGCTGTTCTCTATATATACAGCAGAAATCGTTAGTTATTTACTGTGATTGGAATGTTCTCACACACAGCTGACCTTAAAGTGATGAAAAAGTATATATTGTGATTAAATATTTAATACAATCAGGTGATATTGATATCCCTCTGCAATGTGATGTACTGTCTGTTCCAAGCCGCTTGCGCAGGTCTACCTACTTAGCGTCTCCTCCAGGAGAAGGTGCAATTTTTTTTGTAAAAAAAATGGCCATAATTGCACCTTTTTCTGAAAATGTAGTATTGTGAGATTTGCGGTAACATTATTAGGCTTTGCTATGACTGAAAAATAGCACTTCAAGAATCGCATCCAGATGTTTTCTCATTGAAAACATAAAAATGTAATAGGGTACGATTTTTTAAACCGCACCCTAAACTTGACAACCTGCTTCTGGCAGGCTAGACTGATAAAATCAGTGAGATCTGAGCATGGTTCTGTCAAAAATAAGTATATAAAGTGAAAATGAAAAAATAATAATGTGGGGTCCCCGCTGGGCATAACCAGTTTACCAGGGTTCCCCCCCTGTTAAAGAAACCATCATTGGGCTCTTGGACTGGTCCAGGTTCCAAACATATGGGGGTTCCAGCACTGGGCTCCAACTGCCAGCAGGGTGATATCACAGCCTGGGTAGACTATTTATATAGGCTCCAATGGCCAAAACATCACCCCCTGTCCATAGCTGAAGCTCAGGGCTGTCACCGGCACTTCTGGGCGGTGGGTGCCGGGCTGTATGAAGTTAATGGTCCTCAGCTACTCACAGAAGTACTTACAGTATTAAGGAGATCTTCAGGCTAGTAAAGGTAATACAGTATTTCAGACTGATAGGTACAGTTTACCTCCAAAGTTTGGAGAGATTTGTGCAAGTGTATGACATTTTCACCCAGAGTTTCTCTACAATAAACAGAACAACAAACAAACTGAAAGCGTAAACCAGGATCTAGGTAAATTTACCCAAATGTATTTATCTGCTCTCCAAGACAGTGTGGTCTCTTTGTTACTGTGTACAACCATAATAACTGTGTTCATAAAAGCCTGAGGACTTTCTCCTCTTTTTTTTGTCCAGAATTGTGTTCCATCCAATTCTACATGGACTGCCTTCTTCCCAGTCAGTACCATTACCAGCAGTCCATGACACTCTGAAACACTTTACTAATATCTGGAGTGAGGTGAAAAGAAATTTTAGTAAAGCATCTGCTCGACGCAGAAGAGAAACCAATTGATTGGGTCTGGCTATAAACTAGACATCTTTGGCTGAAAGTAGCCAATATGAAGCTAGCTCCCAAGTTCAGTAAGGCAATTTCACAGCTGGGGAGACATATATACTTATTCACAGAGCACTATTACATGCCGAGCCATGATTGGCCAATGGGTATATGATTGTCATAATTGGACAGATGTCACATGTTCAGGACATGCACTTTTTTAACCCCTAGGATACCTACAGGATCTGGAGAGAAACAATCTACACTGGATTAGGTCAGTATGTTGTTTTCTTCACAGGTACCATATAGCTTTCTACCGGATAAGAGGATCAAAGGGCTACAGGAGATGTGTGAGTGTGTCAGTATGTATGTGAGTGTGCATGAGTGTGTAAAAAAGCTATACTATCATGCGTGCATGCGTCCTATCATTATTGTAAAATTTGTTTTACAAGTGGAACTACAGGTAATAGCGGGCCCTTAAATGCCCTGCATGCTGGTCCTTCTGGTTCTCCAAGAACCAGCATCTGGAGGAGACTTGCTGGGACCTGTAGTTCCACAAGTAAAACACAAATTTAAAACTTTCTTTTACACTTTGAAGCTACTGTATGAACTCAGCACCCACCACCCAGGTATGTTAGGCATAGCACCGGGCTTTATTCCTAGCCCTTGGGTGCTCAGGAGGGACAAACCCCTTTATTGTGGAGTTTCCATTCCACCAAGTGACCCGGGCCAGGGTTGTCTATTTGGGGGGTTAATGCTATGACTGCAGGGACTAATATAAACATATCCTCCAGCTGTGACATTACCTAACTGACCAGTGGAGCCAAGGCTGGTTTAAAAAATACTGAGGACCTCTATGTTCTTTTCCCATATATTTTTTTTCAAACCATTACTGGTCCAAGAGCCAGGTGCTGGTTCTTTTTTCCCATATATTTTTTTGAACCAGTACTGTCTTAAAGAGAATCTGGTGATGATTATCTTTAAGAGGGGGAACCCCATGCTGTTTGTATTTTAAATATTTAACACTTTCTTTAACTTTTTCACAAAGAAGCATTGTACAGATCTGACTGATCCATGCATGCTTCATTGTTGGCAACAGGAAGATTTAATTCTGCAAACATTGGAGATTAATAAAATAACTGACATGGTTTTAAAAAACAGACCCTTGTGCATTCATAAACAGCAGAGTTGCCACCAATACACAGGAGATTAGTAAATTGAAGAGGGCCAGCTGCACTAGTGCTGTGTACACACGGGGGAGATAGGTGCTATAATCGCTGGGAATATGGTCGCAGGCGACCATATTGCCAGTGATTGGGAGTGTGCCCCGGCGATAAATCGCCGGGTGCGCGCTCCCGTTTTCTGCCCCATTGTAATCGCTGGTCGCAGGAGCTTGCTCCTGCGACCAGCTAATTACCTCTGCGGCACCCCCAGCAGAGGTTCGTTTTCAACAGCGACCATCTCTGGTCGCTTGTTGAAAAAGAGACACTGAGCAATATATTGCTCAGCAATATATTGCAAGCAATATATTGCTAGCAATATATCTCCCCCCGTGTGTATGCACCTTTAGCTTCAAAAGTGATAAAATGGAGGGTGATAAAAAACCAACCAATCAGCTCCTGTCTGACATTTTTCAAACACAGAAGCAAAAAATTCCCAGGGCAAAAAACCAAGGGAAAGTAACAGGCGCTTGACAGGAAGTGTTTTTCAGGGTGTTAGCTGCTGCTCAATGGGGGGATAGTCGGTCCCCACCACAAGAAAACACAAAGACAAATCACGCCGAAGCGTGTGAGCAGCGCTAAATGAGGGTGACACACACCAAATTACAATGTAATAATAATATTTGGTACTTGTTTCCTAGAACGGCCACAATCGTGAGTGATCGTGGCTCTTAATTAAGGGACACGATCCTCACGATGTGGCCGATTTTTTACAATTTTTTCACTTTGAATGACAGAAATCGGGTCAATCGGTCGGTCGCGACCAATTAAAATCGGCCGCGATGCGACCGACCGACCCGATTTTTCCATAGACTTCAATGTTAAAAAATCTTTTAACATTGAAATCGGGAGGATCGCGTCGGTCTTGTGCCATTATAATGGCACAAGATGAGATGGACTTGATTAAGTCCATCTCACATAGGGTAAAATGATAAAAAAGGTGAAATGGCCCAATATGACCCATTTCACATTTTTTATGTGCCCGCCATGACCCCACGATAGACGTCAACCCGAAGCGTGGCGAGCGGCGGCGGTGCGCGTCCTCCGACCTTTTCATTCCCCTACTATCCACTAGGGCGTGGAGTGAGAATAGAATAGTGTGGCGAGCGCAGCGAGCCACCGAGCCCGAAGCGTGGCGAGCGCACGCGTATACCTGTGAAGTTAGACGCGTCCCCTCGCGGGGCTCGCCACGCTTCGGGCTCGGTGGCTCGCTGCGCTCGCCACACTATTCTATTCTCACTCCACGCCCTAGTGGATAGTAGGGGAATGAAAAGGTCGGAGGACGCGCACCGCCGCCCCTCGCGGGCTCGCTGCGCTCGCCACGCTTCGGGTTGATGTCTATCGTGGGGTCTAGCCCACTTAGTAACATTTGGGGGGGCAATTGAAACAAATCTGGTGAAAAAAAAAAAAAAATCGGGTGAAAAATCGGTCGGTCGGATCGGTCGCATCGTATGCGACCAAATCGCATGCGATGCGATCGATCCGATTTTTTATCTTACGACCACAACGATCTAAATCGTTGTGGCTGTGCTAGGAAACAAGTACCTAATATTTTACTTGTTAAAAATGAAAAACATATAATAAAGTACAGTACAAAATTCACAATAAAAACAATATAGGTACCATAAGAACCGATTCTTCACGTCACAAGCTGGGGTGAACGTGACTGTGTTCAGTCCAGTATAGGACAGGGAATGTAGACCATATAATAAATGGAAAAAAGGAAGGGAGTGGGCATTTGGTCACAGGTAAGTGCACATTACCATTTGGTAGATGATCTGAAATGAAACCACGGGTGGTGGTTGGAATCCTCACCCGGGTGGATGATGATAATAGAGAGTGCTGTCGGTCGGCTTCCGCTGAAGATGTAACCCCTTGCAGATCCTGATGGTATTGGAGGGGGGGGGGGGGGGGGGTGGAATACCCCAACACTTTTTCAATGAGCGGTGTCCGCCAGAAACTCGACAGAAGAAACTTGGAGAGGTGGTATCGGTGGATGAGACAATATCCTCCTTTTTTGGAAATGGCAAGCTGGAATTATGCCGCTGAGTGTTCCAGGAGAGACCGTGACCACCAAACACAATGGAGGAACTGGGGTAATGAAGAGGGTGTTTTGAGCAGGTAAATCTGTGGGTCAAAGTGTACCAGTAAGTGAGTCCGATCTGGGTACAGTATCCCACACTTGGAGTGAAGAACCGGAGATCTGCCTGACGCGTTTCACTGCCAACTGCAGCTTTATCAAAGGTGTATTTTTCAAACACAGTCTGTGACATGGCAGATAGGAGCTGATTGGCTGGCTGTTTATCACTCTCCATTTTATCACTTTTGAAGCTTAGTGCATCTGGCCCGAAGTCTGAGTCTGATATTTCTAATTCTGGCACTGTATTCAAAGAGTAGTCTCTTTCAATCAATTCTGAACCCTCTGTAAATATGAGCTAATAATTTGTGTTGATAATTATATTAACAACAATGCTGGTGATGACTCTGACATGTTCCAAGTGAGTTTATGAATAAAAACAGTGTTAGCATGCCTTAAGACAATTGGTAATTTGATTTACCCAAACCCCAAAGATGCTGGGTGACATTCTATGGGGTGAGATAAATAGACTTTTGCGAATTTTTTCGCAAAAACGGCCGAAATCGCATTTTTTCCATTTTCGCATATTTAATGAGCTCCGAAAATGTGAAAAAAATGCGATTTTTGCCAACAAGTTGGACACACTGGAAATGCGATGGCTGCTTTTCGCAGCACATCGCATCCATATGTTTTCACATGGAAAAGTATACAAATCGCATATTTAATGGTATGCGATTTGTATAAAGTGTGACTATAATTCGCCCAAAAATCAGACCAGGTTCTGATGGGCGAAGTAGCCAGAACCCTGCACAGATCGCAATGTTCTGTGCAGGGTTCTGGTGTAAAAATAAAAAAAAACAGTTAAAAAAAAAAAAAAAAACGAGCGCGGGGTCCCCCGCCAGAGCATAACCAGCCCCGGGCTCATTGAGCCGGTGCTGGTGACATAAAATCAGGGTCCCCGACAAATAGGGGTCCCCTTGATTTAATGAAACCAGCACCAGGCTCAAGGTCCGGCGCTGGTTCCCAAAATACGGGGGACAAAATGACTAAGGGTCCCCCGTATTTTATGAACCAGCACCGGACCCAACCAGCCAGCAGGGTAATGCCACAGCCGGGGGACATTTATTATATAAGGTCCCGCGGCCAAAGCATTATCCCCGTGGCTGGTCAGCATGGGCAGGGGTCCTGGGGAAGTGGGGACCCCCGCAATGAAGGGGTCCCCCCCCTCCAGGACTTACCAGCCCATGCTGAAAGTCCGGGGCTGTCCCCGATGCCCCTGGGCGGTGGGCATCGGGCTGATGTAAAGTGTAAAAAAAAAGAAGATAAACTATTGTCTTATGCTGAAGAACTATGAGTCCCAGCAAGCCTACCCCGCATGCTGGGACTTGGAGAACCACAAGTCCCAGCATGCGGGGCATTAAAGGGCCCGCTGGTACTTGTAGTTCCATAGTACAAGAAATAGTTAAATAAAACACACTGACACCCAGAAAAATAAAAGTTTAATACATACACAGCCCACACACACTGATACTTACCTACCTTGAGCCCGTAGGTCGGTCCCTGGATCCTGGGTCCGGGGCTCCAGGGCAGAAGAGTCCGGTTCCGGGGCCTTGGTCCTGGTTCAGGGGCTGGTCCTGGGGTTCCGGGGCTCCAGGGCTGAAGAGTCCGGTTCCGGGGCCTTGGTCCTGGGGTTCCGGGGCTGGTCCGGGGTCCAGGATCCGATGAAGTCCACAGGGGTACCTGAGGAAGGAAATCCTACTCACCTGGTCCCCGGCGACGACATCGGCATCCTCTCCGGCAGACGCGCTGCTCCCGGCTGCTGTGGTACCCGCTCTCAGGATGAAGAGGCGCAGAGATGTTCATCTTCCGCGCCTCTTCTCAGAATGATTCCATTGGCCGGCTAGCGGCCAATCAGGAGCCGAGAAAGTCGGCTCCTGATTGGCCGCTAGGCGGTCAATAGAATCATCCGGAGGAAAGGCGCGGAAGATGAAAATCTCTTCGCCTCTTCAGTCCGAGAGCGGGTACCACAGCAGCCGGGAGCAGCGCGTCTGCCGGAGAGGATGCCGATGTCGTCGCCGGGGACCAGGTGAGTAGGATTTCCTTCCTCAGGTACCCCTGTGGACTTCATCGGATCCTGGACCAGGACCAGCCCCGGAACCAGGACCAAGGCCCTGGAACCTGACTCTTCTGCCCTGGAGCCCGGACCCAGGGACCGACCTACGGGCTCAAGGTAGGTAAGTATCAGTGTGTGTGGGCTGTGTATGTATTAAACTTTTATTTTTCTGGGTGTCAGTGTGTTTTATTTAACTATTTCTTGTACTATGGAACTACAAGTACCAGCGGGCCCTTTAATGCCCCGCATGCTGGGACTTGTGGTTCTCCAAGTCCCAGCATGCGGGGTAGGCTTGCTGGGACTCATAGTTCTTCAGCATAAGACAATAGTTTTTCTTCTTTTTTTTACACTTTACATCAGCCCGATGCCCACCGCCCAGGGGCATCGGGGACAGCCCCGGACTTTCAGCATGGGCTGGTAAGTCCTGGAGGGGGGGGGACCCCTTCATTGGGGGGGTCCCCACTTCCCCAGGACCACTGCCCATGCTGACCAGCCACGGGGATAATGCTTTGGCCGCGGGACCTTATATAATAAGTGTCCCCCGGCTGTGGCATTACCCTGCTGGCTGGTTGGGTCCGGTGCTGGTTCTTAAAATACGGGGGACCCCTAGTCATTTTGTCCCCCGTATTTTGGGAACCAGCGCCGGACCTTGAGCCTGGTGCTGGTTTCATTAAATCAAGGGGACCCCTATTTGTCGGGGACCCTGATTTTATGTCACCAGCACCGGCTCAATGAGCCCGGGGCTGGTTATGCTCTGGCGGGGAACCCCGCGCTCGTTTTTTTTTTTTAATTTGCGCTTTCCTGCAAACGTGCGATTTTCAGACATGAAAATCGCACATTTTCAGGACTAAAGACATCGCACCACCTCGCACCTATTCGCACTATTTGGCCCGTTTTTCGCATCTCATTAAATATGCAAAAAACGGCCCAATCTTGCGATTTGAAAAAGGGCGAAGTGGTGCGATAAAAAAAACGCGCATTTATCTCATCCCATAGAATGTCACCCGCTGTCTTTTATGGGAGCCAATACAAAACAATCACTTCAGCCAAAAAAGTTTATTTCCTGTTTCTGAAGGGCTTGGTTTGTTAAACTGTGTATGTTCTTTTTAATATAAAGCATAAAGGTAGGTGGAAGGGCCCAAGGACACTACTTTCGTTTTTTTCAATTTAGGCTGCATTTTCTGGGATCATTCTTGACAATATTCTGCCAGCTCATGCTTCTTCTTCTTATTAACAATATTTCATGAGTGTGCTTGACTGGTAGTGTGTAATAAATCTAAGAATAATCATATAATAATGTATTTTTTGTGAGGGGGCAATAAAGATGGTCTTTCGCAAGTACACTGAATCTCTAGTATTGACCTGACTCCTGAAGCCATCGATTAGATGGGATGCGATCATTTGATCTACAGCATGATGGTCGACAGTCATTAGGTCAATACCATTAGGTCAACATGGGAAAGGGTCGACATGGGTCTAGGTCGACATAGGAAAAGGTCGACATGGTTCTAGGTCAAAAGGTCATCAGTTCGACAGGTCGTTAGTTCAACAGGTTATTAGTTTGACAGTGTCTAGGTCGATGTGGGGTTTTTCACTGTTCTTTTCGAGCTGACATGTGCCGACAGGCGGTATATCATGCCCTACCATCCACTAGACGTGGCGGGAGAAAAAAAATTGTGTGCCGAGCGTAGCGAGGCACTGTGCCCGACGCATTACGAGAGCAGCGAGCGACTGCGGTGCACTTTAAACTGTGTCCATGTCGACATCCATGTAAAAAACAGTGAAAAACTCCATGTCGACCTTTTGACTGTCGACCTAGACATTTTCGAACTAACGAACTGTTGAACTAACGACCTTTTGACCTTTTCCCATGTCGACCTAATGGTGTCGACCTAATGATTGTCTACCATCATGCTGTAGACCAAATGACCGCATCCCGATATTTTGTGATAAGTAAAGAGATATATGCTGGTGCTGTATGGTTAATAGCTTTATATGTGAGTAGAAGTATATTATATTGAATACGGTAAAATACAGGCAACCAATGGAGGGACTGAAAGAGCGGATCGGCAGACGATGAGCGTCTTGCTAGGAAGATCAGCCTAGCAGCAGCATTTAAAATGGATTGCAGTGGTGAGAGTCTGTTCTTGGGAAGACCAGTTAGTAGACTATTATAAAAGTCAATGTGGGGTATAATGAGTGCATGGATAAGAGATTTAGTAGTGTCTTGTGTGAGATAGGGTTGTATTTTGGATATGTTTTTTATATGCATGTAACACAAATCTAATACGAATTTGTGGACATAAAATTTGGAACAATGCATGCAAACTGATTCACCAAAATCAGTTCACCAAAAGATCATAAAAAAATTTGGTACTTGTGTATTATCACGGCGCCCATCGCATCGCATACCACTAAATAGGCATGGTATGCGATGTGATGCGATTTTTGCGTGAAAATGCCCAAATGTACAATTAAATATTGCATGCCAGCAAATGGCATGCAATGCGATGGCATGCGATTTTTAATTGTACAAGCACCCTGATGGGTGCATACAGTGTTAAATGCCCCCAGAATGTGAAATGGCCCCCCATTGTCAACGCGACCCCCACTATCAACGCCAACCCGAAGCGTGGCGAGCGCAGCGAGCCCGTGAGGGGCGGCGGTATGCGTCCTCTGACCTTTTTTATACCCCCACTATCCACGTCGGCGTGGAGTTGATATCAGATAGTGTGGCGAGCGCAGCGAGCCATGGAGCCTGAAGCGTGGTGAGGGGACGCGGAAGACATGTAAAGTAATCTGCGTCCACTCGCAGGGATCGCCATGCTTCGGGCTTGGTGCGCTCGCCACACTATCTAAAATCAACTCCACGCCGACGTGGATAGTGGGGGTATGAAAAGGTCGGAGGACGCGTACCGCCGTCCCTCGCGGGCTCGCTGCGCTTGCCACGCTTCGGGTTGGCGTTGATAGTGGGTTTGGCGTTGACAATGGTGGGGCATTTCACATTGTAAGGACCCATCAGGGTGCTTTTACAATTAAAAAATCGTATACCATCACCATCGCATCGCATGCATCGTATGCCTCTATATGGCATGCAATGTGATCAGATGCCCTACGACGCACATCGTGGGCGCCGTGATAATACACAAGTACCAAAAATTCTATTGCATTGCAACATAGGGACTGATTCTGGCAGGGCAGATGGAACATGTACACCGTGCTGTCGAGAGGGGGTACTTTTTACCAGGGCCCAGGTCTGATGGAAGGGCAGAGATCGGGCAGTGGGAGTAGAGAAGACAGCGGCCGTGCATGTGCAGAGAGAGTTAGATTTCGGGCAAGTTATTTTGTTTCTGTGCAGGGTAAATACTGGCTGCTTTAATTTTACACTGCAATTTAGATTTCATTTTTTTTTTTTTTTTACATTTTTCTAATGTGTAATTCTATTTTGTAATAGTCCTTTCTACTTATACTTTTTAATTACAGTAAGTTAATCAGAGAAGCCATTTGCCTCAATGGGGCTTTTTCAATTCCAACCACCCTGATTCTGTTTGGATCCCATACACAAAACTCTTCTAAGCCACATGGAACCATACCGCAGTTTGCAGGCACCCAGGTAGTGTCATAGCCACAATACTGTCATGTTTTCTGCAAACTATGGCCGTTGCGATCTATTTTTATCACTTTGCCTACATTTATACGTAGTGGTCTCTATTATTTCCAGGATATGATTCGGCCTTTGTTATATTTCTGAAGACATAGATGCCTGGTCCTAACATGATGTCATAGCATTTTGATTTTTTTTAAACCGCTTTGAATAATCTGTATAGATTCTGCCAATGTGGTGCCATGGTACATAGTGTAACTTGTATAATCCTGTGGCTAAACCATTCCACCTGTGAAGAAAAGACATGACATGTTTTTTTAAATTCATCTTGCTTAAAGCAAATTTAGTCAAAGTTAGTGCTACAACTTCTTTTGCTACGAGGTTTAGCTTTGGACAAGTGAAGTGCCCCTAGTAGTATTCGGCCATAGAAATTATGACGGGTGGGGACACTAGTGGAAAAAAGGTCTACAAGCTGGGTCACGCCCAGGTTGGAGAAGTGTACAAAATCCTGGTTGCAACCCGGCTGGTGTAGTGGAAAAGAGGTATTAATAAGCATAATGCTGGGTGGGTGATAGCATCTCCCAGCGCCAGCTACTGCATTGCAGTGAACAAGATTGTGCTGATTCATTTGATATGTAACACTCTTTCTTAAAAAGGAGTAGGGTTACAAATTTGAATCAGAGCTGGCAGAATTTGCTCCCCTCCTCCGGCTATTTCCCGCTGTCATCTCATCTTGGCAGTGGGCTGGGATAAGGCGGGGGTGGGGTGGCACGTCAGGGGCTCAGAGTTTCTGTCCACCCTACTCCCCTCTAAAAATGGCCACCACCATTGGGGAGACAGACACTAGAGGTCCTCTTACACTTCTAGAGTCTGTCAAGAAATGTAGACAGGGGCTACCGCACCAGGATTATTTGTGTCATTTTTTAGAGGGATGGGTAATCATATAAAGTTTCATCGGTAACATCAGATTTTTGGTTCCAATGTTCGATGTTTAACCCTGCAATGTTGAGGATCCAATGTTTTCTCAACATCGCTACATTTCTCCCCCGATGTTTCTCTCAATTTTCCAATGTTTTTTTTCTTTTGTGTGTCACTGTGTGGTGCTGTCACTGCTTTCGGCAGCCAGCTCACTCCTTGTTTTATATCCATTAACAACTTAAAAACAGATACAAAACAGTAACACACCAGGCCAGATGCACTAAGCTTCAAAAGTGATAAAATGGAGAGTGGTAAACCACCAGCCAATCAGCTCCTACCTGACATGTCACAGGCTGTGTTTAAAAAATGTCAGGCAGGAGCGGATTGGTTGGTGGTTTATCACTCTCCATTTTTTCACTTTTGAAGCTTAGTGCATATGGCCCTGTGCATGGTGATGATACAGACTTCAGTTTAAGGAGAGAAGAGAAAAAAAAAGATTAACTAAAGAGGAAGTGATAACATTAAACGTACTGTATAGTATACCCCTATATTGCAACACAATAAGGCCAGTTTTTCAACATACACTATGTTGCATTGTATGTACAGTTTATTTTGTTATTTTCTATGTTCAACTTAAGTTATTAGCCTGTTCTTACTGTTCTAAATCAAGTTAAAAATGCTACTTCCTCATCTTTGCGGCCACCGCTTACGCTATGGAACTTATGTAGCATACGGCGAGCCGCGAGGGTAATTTTCGGAGTCCACGCCACCATCTATTACCTTTAGTAATGTTGTGGCGAGCGAAGCAGAGCGAGCCACCGAGCCTGAAGCGTGGTGAGCAATCGTGAGGGGACAATCGCGATTCACGTAGCGGCTAACGTAACTCATACCTCCCAACTTCTGTGCTGATGAAATAGGGACAAGCGCCCGAAAAGGGGGCGGGGCGTATGCAAATGAAGGCCCGACTTATGCTAATTAGCCGCAACCTCATTTTCATACGAGAATAGACGCTGTGCGCATGCACACAGCGTCTATTCTATTAGATTGGGGGGTCTCCCAACTGCCACCCCCTGCAGCGGGACAATGCCTGCCGCGGGTGGGACAGGACCCGAAAATCAGGACTGTCCCGCTGTAATCGTAACAGTTGGGAGGTATGGTAACTGGTGTAAGCGGTGGCCGCAGAGATGAGGAAGTACCTTAAAAATATTTAAAAACAGCAGATTGCGAGCTGCTGTGATTTGCTGCAATAAAGTACCAATGTTTAGGTCTAAATGATGTTTTCTAACCAATGTTGAAAAACATAATTTAACTGATGTTTTCTTTCAATGTCCCATCCCTATCATATTAAAGGTGATGAATATGTCGTAATACTGAGACAGTAAAGGTGTCCCACAGTATCGACAACCTACATACAGTAACTGGTAATGTGAATATCTAATATTAGTGAAGTCAAGTGGGTTTCAGGCTCTTTGCCAAGGGGGATTACATGCTCATTGCCACAGGGTAGTTAAATGCTCGTTGTCAAGGAGATGTAAAATGCTGCCGCCAGCCAGGCAGGATTGATAGCCGGGCAGAGAGTGGTAGGATGCGGCCATTTGAAATCTCCAACCAACTTGCGAGCCAATTGGTCGCTCCTGATTGGCTGCCGGACTGCGAGCTCCGATTGACCTGCTCTGAGGACAGTTCACACTGGTCTCTGTCCAGCCCAGCTGGCGGCGGCTGTCCCTGTTACCGAGAGCATCAGCCGAGTAAGGCCCCCTTGATTACTTTTGTAAACTGTGTACTCTGTGTAAAGGTAGGGCCAGCCCTGGGTGGATATATAGGGGGGCACTAGGATTGATGGGAAAGGGTAGTGTCTAGATCCCCTTCAGGTTTTGCCAATTTTCCCATCATGCCCTGGGTGTACCCGCACTCCTCTGTAGGGATGGCCATCGTTGCCATTGCCATCGATGGCAATTCTGCAACTGGCCATCGATAGTGCTAAACTATGCAATGGATGACCATTTTTACATATCGATGGTCATCCATTGTGTTTGATTGGCCTTCGGGCCAATCAAAACACGGGGGGGGGCCTTCGCGGGTGTCGGGGGGCGGAGCTATGCTCCGTGTCCCGGCACTTTGAAAAAAAAAAAAAAGCAAAACATCGTTTTGCTGTTCCATCGATGGAGGGAAACCATCTGGTTCTCCCCCATCAATGGCAAAAGTATTCGACATCGGCCATGAACCATCGATGATTTCGAATCATCGATGGTCGATGGCCATCCCTACTCCTCTGTCGTGGCAGCTCTCTCTAGCTCTAGCACTACGCTGCCAGCAGCTACCTGTCAGCGGAGGCAGCTCCCTTTCAGTCCCAACCCCACTCTTTTCCCCTGTCCCTACAGTCGGCACCCGGCGGCAGTGCGGGATACAATAATCATAATAATAAATATATTTAGTAAATGGCAGGGGGGGAGGGAGCTACTCATCACTTGTTCAAGACAAGTACACTCACACGGGCCTGTGCTCGCTCGCCCCGCGCACCACACTTACGTCAGTAAGCCCCGCCCCTAAGTGCTGGGGAGGCGGGTCCCTCGCGGCAGTTGCTTGACGTCATCAATCATGTGTTTTTGTCACGTGACAGCGCGCGGACGACGGTTGGGATGAGAGATCGATGCGCTGGAGGCGGTTGTGTGAGGTTGTCCCAACTTTCCCCCTTCAGGAGGATTATACAGCCATTGCCCTCCAGCATATGGCCCAGCACGGTGAGGGAGTGGAAGCAGAGGTAGCAACTACCCCCCACTGATACTGCCTCCGCGGGGTTGTGGGCGGCCGCTGCCAAATAGGAGAGAGAGGCACAGCTGTCCCCAGTGTCACGGCTGTTGGTTAAAGGCTGGCCCCGGGGTATGTTAGATTGTGCCCCCCAGGTGATCACACACACAGTGCATAGCTCCCAACATTGCTAATGTTAAAATCGGGACGTGGAGAGAGGCGGGGCTAAATGGGGGAGCATCGGGTAAAGGGGCATGGCATACTGCTACGACCGCCTGTTTTTATGATTTCTGGGGGTGTTCCCAGTACTCTCTTAGAATAGAGACCAGGGCTAGGCAAGCCCCGAGCTCTCTCCCTGGAGAAAGGGATGGCCATCGATGCCAATAGTTCAACTGGTCATTGATAGTGTTAAAATATGCAATGAATGACTATCAGTATTTTTAACTATCGATGGTCATCCATTGTGTTTCACTGATTGGCCTGTGGGCCAATCAAAACACAAGGACGGGGCTTTCATCTGTTCCCTGGCACTTTGAAACAAACAAACAAACAAAAAAGCAAACCATCTGGTTCTCCGATGGCAAAAGTATTTGCCATCAACCATAAACCATCGATGATTTTCAATCATCGATGGTCGATGGCCGTCCCTGCTCCCTGTTTTTCTGCCTGTAGTGAAGAGATGCTGAGCACAGGCATCTCTTCAGCGATCACCAATGTGATTTCCTGCTCCACCCCAACTGCGGTTCAGTCTCCAAATAGGGGACAGTACCAATGTAATCGGGTCTGGAGGTATGCTCTGTGTGCGATCGATGTGCAGGATTGCGATCAGGCCGGGACACATGCAGAGTGAGATCTGCAACAGGGCTGAGTTCGGTGGTGGCTGAGTATGGGGGCGGTTCTATCCGAGTATCCGGGACACTCATCAAATACCCTCCCTTAAATATAGTGAAAGTGTAGTCCCTGAGGATAATTGATAGCCCATTTTAGCCAAAATTTGTCTGGAACCTTTGCTTGGACCAGCCATCAATGGGAGGAGATGTTTTCCAGGCTGGTCCCTCCTCTCAACCATGTCCAGCTTTCTGACCTATAGTATTCTCCAGAATCCAGGTAAATGAATTACTTATTCAAATGAGTTAGTCTTTACTTATGTGTGTACTTATATTTTTCCAAATTCCCTTCAGGAACAAACAGGAGACGTTTTTAGCATGCAAAAAAGAAATTGTATTAGGCCCTAATACAATTTCTTTTTTGCATGCTAAAAACGTCTTCTGAGTGCCTGTTTGTTCCCGATGGGAATTTGGACTGATACATGATTGGTATTTGGCACTGTGGGCAAGTTTTTGTTTCTGATAAAGAGTGCCTGCAGATTTGGATTTCTATATATATATATATTCTGTTACATAATATGTCTGTATATGTCCATTTGTGAAAATAGTACGCAAGGGCTGCTGGGGGGAGATCACAGGAAATCAGTTCCGATATATCGCAACTGCCAAAAAGCAGCCACAATGTACACTGATGGCAGCAAATTCAATTTATATTTTGTTCAGCAGGTTCAGTCTCCGATTTCTCATGCCGATCCACGAAATCAAGTGTATAGCTGAATTGTTTTTAACTCTGGACACCCTCATCCCGAGGGACCTTAATGAGTAAAATGCAGTGAATATTGGGTACTTGTTTCCTAGCACGGCGCCCATCGCATCATATACCATAAGACTAAATAAGGTATATGATGGTATGCGATGCGATGTGACGCGATGTTGTAAAATTGTATGGCATTGTATGCCATACAATGGCATACAATGCGATGGTATACGATTTTTTATTGTACAAGCACCCTGATGGGTCCTTACAATGTTAAATGCCCCCCCACTATCAACGCGAACCCGAAGCATGGCGAGCGCAGCGGTACGCGTCCTCCCACCTTTTCATACCCCCACTATCCACGTCAGCGTGGAGTTGTTTTTAGATAGTGTGGCGAGCCACCGAGCCTGAAGCATGGCAAGGGGACACAGAATACATGTAAAGTTATACGCGTCCCCTCGCGGGGTTCGCTGCGCTCGCCACACTATCTAAAATTAACCACACCAACGTGGATAGTGGGGGTATGAAAAGGTCGGAGGACGCGTACCGCCGCCCCTCGCGGGCTCGCTGCCCTCACCACGCTTCGGGTTCACGTGGATAGTGGGGGTGCATTTAACATTGTAAGCACCCATTAGGGTGCTTATACAATTAAAAATCGTATTGGGGGTGAATTTAACATTGTAAGCACCCATTAGGGTGCTTATACAATTAAAAATGGTTTCGCATCACATGCATCGTATGCGGCTATATGGCATGCGATGGCATAAGATGCCATAAGATGGAAATGTTGGGTGCCGTGCTAGGAAACAAGTAAGGAATATTGTTTTGAAAAAAATAGCCTTAATTTAACTTTCCTTTTTTCTTCTTATATTCTGTGGTGTTTTCTTTCCTATTTTTTCATTAGGTTCACTTCATAACATGTATTGTATACTGTATGTACATAATATGTATATGTATTTTAGGGGCCTATTTATGGAGGACTGGGAGGAATATTACCACCCACGATCGTATTGTAATATGTGATACTATTGCCAGAATGTATTGTCCCCCTCACGCAGGGACAGGTTAGTGTGCTAGGGATGTCCATCGACAATCGATGATTAGAAATCATCGATAGTTTATGGCCGATGTTGAATAGTTTTACCATCTATGGGGAGAACCATATGGTTTCCCACCATCGATGTCAAGCTTAAACGGATAGTTTCGTTTTTGCTTTTTCCCCAAGGTGCCGGGACACAGAGCAAAGCTCCGCCTCGCCACCCGTGAAGCCACACCGCCGCATTTTGATTGGCCCACAGACCAATCAATCAAAGAAAATGGATGACCATCGATATGTAAAAACATAGATGGTCATCCATTGAATATTTCTACACTATCGATGGCCAGTTGCACTTTTGCCATCGATGGCAAAGGCAACGATGGCCATTCCTAGTTAGTGCTTGCGGCCGGAGGCCCCGGCACATGGGGGAACAAAGGACAATGGCGGCCGTGGGACTGAGCGGGTTAACCCCTTAAGCCCCAGCCATGAAGGTAGACAAAGGGCGCCTGGCGCCAAATTCAAAAACATACTGTTTCTTTATTTGAGTTGGGCGCCGCGGCCCCGGTTCGCCCACCGACGGCCGCTGACATCCTCTCTGCAAGTTGGCCTGCGCTGGGAGTCTGGTTTCCCCTGCGCTCGAAAGGGGGAGCCGGGACTTACCCATGCTGCAGCCGCGCGGTCAGCTCCGGCGGTTGCGGCGATGCGCCGCTGTTAACCCCTGGCATGGAGGAAGTGGGCAGCGGTGACTGCACTGCGCTGCCGGGGTGCCGGGGGGAGAAGGGGGAGCAGCCACCAGCAGGGGCATGGATGCGCTGCAGCCCCGGTCAGCTCCGGCGGTTACAGCGAAGTGCTGAAGTTAACCCCTGTCGTGCCGGAGGCAGTACGCGGTGACTGCGCCACGCTGCCCCGGGCGCTGGGGGGATGGAGAGGGGGCCACCAGCAGAGTGTGTGTGCGCCGCAGCCAAGTTCAAAGGCTGCGGCGGAAACCATTAAAGTATAACCCCCAGCGCGCTGGGGCAAGGGAGAAGCGGCTGTCCAGCTGAAGCCCCAGGCGCTGGGGGGAAAGACTGTGCACACTCCCCGCACAGAAATGAGCCCTGCAGCCAGGATGGCTTACCTGAGCTGCAGGGTTAAGGGAGTCCAGTACTGTGTTCTTGTATTCTGTGGTGTTTTATTTCGTATTTTTTCATTAGGTTCACTTCATAACATGTATTGTATACTGTATGTACATTAATATGTACATACATAGGGGGGTATTCAATGCTGTGGGTGAGCGGTGACAGCGAGCAGAGCTTCCTGCTCGCTGTCACCACTGACCCTGTCAGTATTCAACGCAGCCCCCGCATACGCCAATTCCCCCTCGCTCCATTTTTTGAGCGAGGGGGAATTGGCATATGCGGCTCCATAACCAGCGAGACTCGCGGCTAAATACAGCGAGTTTTCTGCACTAGCCACGGGCCTTGCTGTTTTGGGGAATTCTCGCCGTCTGTGACGGCGAGGATTTCCCCAGAACATTGAATAGAGCAAGCGGCCGCCGCGGGAGTTAAACAGCGAGGATCGCTGGTTTTCTGCAATCCTCTCTGTTTAACCCCCTCGCCGGCCGCATTGAGGGGTAGATTTATTATCTGGCGATCAGGGGAATATGCGCTATCCCCGTGCCTTAAGGCAGGGGATAGCGCTTCCCTTGATCTATCACACCTGCTGTTCGGGTACTTTATCGGCGGCGGTGTGGGGCAGGAGGCATAGCGCAGCTACGATATTTCGTGCTGCGCCCCTGCCTCCTGCCTGATTTATGAACGGTCAGCATCGCTGACCGTTCCGCCGCCTGCAGCTATCGACTCCGACAGCTACAGGCGGCGATGCCCTATACCTACAGCAGGGACAGTGCTGTCCCTGCTGCTGGCGCTGAGCTGCGCTGGGATCTCGCTTGAGTAGCAGTCCAGCCGGCCGGGTGGAAGAAGACAGCGCGTCAATGTTAACTGACGCGCTGTCAGCTGGAGGGGACATCGCCGGAGGGGGGAGTTAGCGCTCCCTCGCTTCGGCGGCAAGATCTTAGTAGATCTTGTCGGTGTCCCCTTGTGCTTCGCCTCGCTAATGAGGCGAAGCAGGGAGTGTTAGCGCCCCTATAATAAATTTACCCCTGAATACCTGCCATACTGTTAGTGCAGTGTGAGGGGGGGTTGGTGAAGGTGTATATGTACATACATACATACATTCATTAATATGTACATACATACTATGTACATACATACTGTTAGTGCAGTGTGAGGGGGGGTTGGTGAGGGTAGGTGGAGGACACAGAGTGAGAGGGGGTTGGTGAGGGGGGGGGGGGGGGCGGAAAATGCAAGGTTAGAGGGGGTTGGTGAAGGGGGGAGGAGGATGCAGGGTGAGAGAGGGTTGTTGAAAGGGTGGGCGGAAAATGCAGGGTTAGAGGGGCTTGAGGCAGGGTGTCTTCCCTCACCCTGTGTCCTCTCACCCTACACCAACCATCTCAAATCCTGCATCCCTTGCCCCCCTGCACCAACCCACTCTCACCCTGCATCCTCCGTCCCCTTTCACCAACACCCTCTCACCCTGCACCAACCCTCTCTCACCCTGCTTCCTCCGTCTCCTTTCACCAACCCCCTCTCACCCTACACCAACCCCACTCTCACCCTGTGTCTTCCCTCACCCTGTGTCCTCTCACCCTGCACCAACCCTCTCTACCCCTGCATCCCACGCCCCCCTGCACCTGCATCCTCCACCCACCTTCACTAACCACCCCTCACCCTTCACCAACCCCATCTCACCCAGCATTTTCCCTCACCTTGTACCAACCCTCTCTAACCCTACATCATCCTCCCCCCCCCCATGCACCAACCCCCTTTCATCCTGTGTCCTCCGCCCCCTCTCACCCTGCATCTTCCCTCACCCTACACCAACCCAATCCCACCCTGTGTCTTCCCTCACCCTGTGTCCTCTCACCCTGCACCAACCCTCTCTACCCCTGCATCCCACGCCCCCCTGCACCTGCATCCTCCACCCCCCTTCACCAAACCCTCTCACCCTGCACCAACCCTCTCTCACCCTGTTTCCTCCGTCCCCTTTCACCAACCCAATCCCACCCTGTGCCTTCCCTCACCCTGTTTCCTCTCACCCTACACCAACCATCTCAAATCCTGCATCCCTTGCCCCGCTGCACCAACCCACTCTCACCCTGCATACTCCACCCCCCTTCACCAAACCCTCTCACCGTGCACCAACCCTCTCTCACCCTGCTTCCTCTGTCCCCTTTCACCAACCCCCTCTCACCCTGAGTCTTCCCTCACCCTACACCAACCCCACTCTCAACCTGTGTCTTCCTCACCCTGTGTCCTCTCACCCTGCACCAACCCTCTCTCACCCTGCTTCCTCCTTCCCCTTTCACCAACCCCCTCTCAACCTACATCAACCCCCTCTCACCCTGAGTCTTCCCTCACCGTACACCACCCCACTCTCACCCTGGGGCAGATGTATTAAGCCTGGCGAAGAGATAAACTTGAGATAAAGTGGAGATAAATTGAAAGGAGATAACGCACCAGCCAATCAGCTGTGTTTGAAACATGACAGTTGGAAGTTGATTGGCTGGTGCGTTATCTCTTTCCAATTTATCTCCACTTTATCTCAAGTTTATCTCTTCGCAAAGCTTAATACATCTGCCCCCCTGTGTCTTCCCTCACCCTGTGTCCTCTCACCCTGCACCAACCCTCTCTACCCCTGCATCCCACGCCCCCCTGCAGCTGCATCCTCCACCCACCTTCACTAACCCCCCCCTCACCCTGCACTAACCCCCTCTCACTCTACACCAACCCCACTCTCACCCTGTGTCTTCTCTCACCCTGTGTCCTCTCACCCTGCACCAACCCTCTCTACCCCTGCATCCCACACCCGCCTGCACCTGCATCCTCCACCCCCTTCACCAAACCCTCTCACCCTGCACCAACCCTCACTCACCCTGCTTCCTCTGTCCTCTTTCACCAACCCCCTCTCACCCTACATCAACCCCATCTCATCCTGAGTCTTCCCTCATCCTGTCTCCTCTCATCCTGCATCAACACCCTCACCCTGCATCCTCCGCTTCCCTTCACCAACCCCATCTCACCCAGCATTTTCCCTCACCCTGCACCAACCCCCTCTAACCCTGCATCATCCTCCCCCCCATGCACCAACCCCCTTTCATCCTGTGTCCTTCGCCCCCTCTCACCCTGCATCTTCCCTCACCTTACACCAACCCAATCCCACCCTGTGTCTTCCCTCACCCTGTGTCTTCCCTCACCCTGTTTCCTTTCACCCTACACCAACCATCTCAAGTCCTGCATCCCTTGCCCCCCTGCACCAACCCACTCTCACCCTGCATCCTCCACCCCCCCTTCACCAAACCCTCTCACCCTGCACCAACCCTCTCTCACCCTGCTTCCTCCGTCCCCTTTCACCAACCCCCTCTCACCCTACATCAACCCCCTCTTACCCTACACCAACCCCACTCTCAACCTGTGTCTTCCCTCACCCTGTGTCCTCTCACCCTGCACCAACCCTCTCTACCCCTGCATCCCACGCCCCCCTGCATTTGCATCCTCCCCCCCCCTTTCATAGAACCCTCTCACCCTGCACCAACCCTCTCTCACCCTGCTTCCTCCGTCCCCTTTCACCAACCCCCTCTCACCCTACATCAACCCCCTCTCACCCTGAGTCTTCCCTCACCCTATACCAACCCCACTCTCACCCTGTGTCTTCCCTCACCCTGTGTCCTATCACCCTGCACCAACCCTCTCTACCCCTGCATCCCACGCCCCCCTGCACCTGCATCCTCCACCCCCCTTCACCAAACCCTCTCACCCTGCTTCCTCCGTCCCCTATCACCAACCCCCTCTCACCCTACATCAACCCCCTCTCATCCTGAGTTCTTCCCTCATCCTGTGTCCTCTCACCCTGCATCAACACCCTCACCCTGCATCCTCCGCTTCCCTTCACCAACCCCATCTCACCCAGCATTTTCCCTCACCCTGCACCAACCCCCTCTAACCCTGCATCATCTGCCCCCCCCATGCACCAACCCCCTCTCACCCTGCATCTTCCCTCACCCTACACCAACCCAATCCCACCCTGTGCCTTCCCTCATCCTGTTTCCTCTCACCCTACACCAACCATCTCAAATCCTGCATCCCTTGCCCCCCTGCACCAACCCTATCTCACCCTGCTTTCTCCGTCCCCTTTCACCAAACCCCTCTCACCCTACATCAACCCCCTCTCACCCTGAGTCTTCCCTCACCCTACACCATCCCCACTCTCAACCTGTGTCTTCCCTCACCCTGTGTCCTCTCACCCTGCAACAACCCTCTCTACCCCTGCTTCCTCCGTCCCCTTTCACCAACCCCCTCTCACTCTACATCAACCCCCTCTCACCCTGAGTCTTCCCTCACCCTACACCAACCCCACTCTCACCCTGTGTCTTCCCTCACCCTGTGTCCTCTCACCCTGCACCAACCCTCTCTACCCCTGCATCCCACGCCCCCCTGCACCTGCATCCTCCACCCCCCTTCACCAAACCCTCTCACCCTGCTTCCTCCGTCCCCTTTCACCAACCCCCTCTCACACTACATCAACCCCCTCTCATCCTGCATCCTCCGCTTCCCTTCACCAACCCCATCTCACCCAGCATTTTCCCTCACCCTACACCAACCCAATCCCACCCTGTGCCTTCCCTCACCCTGTTTCCTCTCACCCTACATCAACCCCCCTCTCACACTGAGTCTTCCCTCACCTTACACCATCCCCACTCTCAACCTGTGTCTTCCCTCACCCTGTGTCCTCTCACCCTGCACAAACCCTCTCTACCCCTGCATCCCCTGCACCTGCATCCTCCACCCCCCTTCATCAAACCCTCTCACCCTGCACCAACCCTCTCTCACCCTGCTTCCTCCGCCCCCTTTCACCAACCTCCTCTCACGCTACATCAACCCCCTCTCACCCTGAGTCTTCCCTCACCCTACACCAACCCCACTCTCACCCTGTGTCTTCCCTCACCCTGTGTCCTTTCACCCTGCACCAACCCTCTCTACCCCTGCATCCCACGCCCCCCTGCACCTGCATCCTCCACCCACCTTCACTAACCCCCCCCTCACCCTTCACCAACCCCATCTCACCCAGCATTTTCCCTCACCCTGCACCAACCCCCTCTAACCCTGCATCATCCGCCCCCCCATGCACCAACCCTCTTTCATCCTGTGTCCTCCGCCCCCACTCACCCTGCATCTTCCCTCACCCTACACCAACCCAATCCCACCCTGTGCTTTCCCTCACCCTGTTTCCTCTCACCCTACACCAACCATCTCAAATCTTGCATCCCTTGCCCCCCTGCACCAACCCACTCTCGCTCTGCATCCTCCACCCCCCTTCACCAAACCCTCTCACCCTGCACCAACCCTCTCTCACCCTGCTTCCTCCGTCCCCTTTCACCAACCCCCTCTCACCCTACATCAATCCCCTCTCACCCTGAGTCTTCCCTCACCCTACACCAACCCCACTCTCACCCTGTGTCTTCCCTCACCCTGTGTCCTCTCACCCTGCACCAACCCTCTCTACCCCTGCATCCCACGCCCCCCTGCACCTGCATCCTCCATCCCCTTCATCAAACCCTCTCACCCTGCACCAACCCTCTCTCACCCTGCTTCCTCCGTCCCCTTTCAACAACCCCCTCTCACCGTACATCAACCCCCTCTCACCCTGAGTCTTCCCTCACCCATGCCCCAACCCCACTCTCACCCTGTGTCTTCCCTCACCCTGTGTCCTCTCACCCTGCACCAACCCTCTCTACCCCTGCATCCCACGCCCCCCTGCACCTGAATCCTCCACCCACCTTCACTAACCCCCCCTCACCCTGCACTAACCCCCTCTCACTCTACACCAACCCAATCTCACCCTGTGTCTTCCCTCACCCTGTTTCCTCTCACCCTACACCAACCATCTCAAATCCTGCATCCCTTGCCCCCCTGCACCAACCCACTCTCACCCAGCATCCTCCACCCCCCTTCAACAAACCCTCTCACCCTGCACCAACCCTCTCTCACCCTGCTTCCTCCGTCCCCTTTCACCAACCCCCTCTCACCCTACATCATCCCCCTCTCACCCTTAGTCTTCCCTCACCCTACACCAACCCCACTCTCACCCTGTGTCTTCCCTCACCCTGTGTCCTCCCACCCTGCACCAACCCTCTGTACCCCTGAATGCCACGCCCCTCTGCACCTGCATCCTCCACC